>NC_046166.1:32023247-32096965 GCF_011064425.1 Rattus rattus | reverse complement strand
AAAAAAAAACTTCAGCAAAGAGGCTGGATATAAAATTAACTCAATCAAATCAGTAGCCTTCCTCTACTCAAAGGATAAATAGGCTGAGAAAGAAATTAGGGATATGACACCTTTAACAATAGTCACAAATAATGTAAAATACCTTGGTGTGACTCTAACTAACCAAGTGAAAGATCTGTATGACAAGAACCTCAAGTCCCTGCAAAAAGAAATTGAAGAAGTTCTCAGAAGATGGAAAGATCTCCTAAGCTCATGGATTGGCAGGATTAATATCGTAAAAACGGCCATCTTGCCAAAAGCAATCTACAAATTCAGTGCAATCCCCATCAAAAATTCCAACTCAATTCTTCATAGAATTAGAAAGAGCAATTTGTAAATCCATTTGGAAAAGCAAAAAAAAAAACAGGATAGACAAAACTATTCTCAACAATAAAAGAACTTCTGGGGGAATCACCATCCCTGATGCCAAGCAGTATTACAGAGCAATAGCAATAAAAATTGTATGGTATTGGTACAGAGACAGGGAGATAGATCAGTGGAATAGAATTGAAGACTCAGAAATGAACCCAAACACCTATGGTCACTTGATCTTTGACAAAAGAGCCAAACCTATCCAATGGAAGAAAGATAGCATTTTCAACAAATGGTGCTAGTTCAACTGGAGGTCAGCATCTAGAAGAATGCAAATTACCCCATTCTCATCTCCTTCAACAAAGTTCAAGTCCAAGTGGATCAAAGTCCTACACATAAAACCAGATACACTGAATCTAATAGAAGAGAAAGTGGGGAAGAATCTCGAACACATGGGCACAGGGGAAATTTCCTGAACAGAACACCAATGGCTTATGCTCTAAGGTCAAGAATCAACAAATGTGAAGGCTCAATGCCCCAGTGGAGGGGAATGCCAGAGAGGGAGTGGGTGGGTGGGTGAGCAAGCACCTTCATAGAAGCAGGGAGAGGGGGACAGGATAGGGAGTTTGTGGAGTGGAAACCAGGAAAGGGGATAACACTTGAAATTAAATAAAGAAAATATCTCATAAAAGAAAAAATAGATATACACAATTTAAACATTACAAAGTGAAAAAAGTGCAGCAAGCATGGAGGTGTATGACTCTAGCTACTTGGGAGACTAAGACTGAAGGATCACTTCAACCTAGGCAATACTGAAAACACAAAATAGCAAGTAAATGATAAAACGCAATGGTATCTTAGAAAGGACCCTAAATTATTGGAGAGGACACAAGGCAGCAGTAGAAAGAGGATCCTAGAAATTCCCATAGAAATAAAAACTGAACTAGTTCAATAGAGAGAATAGGATGACTCAATAAAATGCGAGGGGCAAGAAGCACCAGGATTCAAAGGGAAAGAAGTTAGGAAAGATTTCCAGAAAATAAACAGTATCTGTGATGGCTTGGAAGACAGGGAAAGACAAGACACTGAGAAACAGGAAGAAGTCTATCATAGATCACAGGAGGGGACCTGAGATGAAACAGGTCCAAACCTGAAAGGACAGATTGCAGGGGTGGACAGGAGCACGGAGGAGCTAGGGAGTGGAACAGTGACTCATGGTGACATGCAAACAGAACACAGGAAAACCGATGGATCTGAGAGATTTTAAATGGTAAAACAAGCCAAACAGGGTGGCACAATGTCATTAGTTTAAATTCAAAGGACAAGACAGAGTTGGGGAGGAAAAGCAGATGAAAGGAAAAGAGAAGAATGAAGATCTAGTACATTTGCTTCCTTTGGAAGGTTTGGCCTGCAGTCATGTGTGAAATATTTAACTGTAGATGAGCTGAGCTCATTCAAGCACAGAGTTCTGGAGCTTGTAATTGATACCTAAGTGTTGCATTAGTCACTAAAGAGCAAGGATCCTAAACTTGAAGCACACGAGGGGTTTCTCGTTCTTTAGTTTCTTAGGAAAAAACATTTACCTAAAGCTTCATAATTTTTCATGATGAACATTTGATGTACCCTACAAATTCAACATACAGTGATTCATTGGCATTCAACTGAAAGAATTCTCTGATTTCCGTTGAAGTTTCATCTTTGACCTGTGGGTTATTGAGAAATGCTTTATTTCCAACTATTCAGATATTTTCCAGACTCTGTTTCTAAATCTGGTTTCTGATCAACTCCTACTATGATCATGTACTGTGTATAACTTGTCTTTTCAATTTTTGTGGGACCTTTAGGACCCAGTAACACCCTTGAAAAGACATTGGATTCTGACATTGTTGGGTACAGTTGAAAAAACAGATAATCTAGGTCTTAATCCTTATTGATTTCCCACTAAGATTGTTTATCCACTCTACAGACTTGTTCAACTATAATTGTCTCATTTTTCTTTTTCTTCTTTCAGTTCTGCAAATTTCTATTAAATATATCTTTTTGTAAAATTAACGTTATTAATATATTTCACTTAACACAGTGTGTGCCTTACATTATTCTTTCAATATCTTTTTTTCTTAGTTGATAATTATCTTTTCTATTCTATTTTTCTTTTGGTTTTTTTTTGTTTGTTTGTTTGTTTTTTGTTTTTTGTTTTTTTCCCGAGCTGGGGACCGAACCCAGGGCCTTGCGCTTGCTAGGCAAGCGCTCTACCACTGGACCAAATCCCCAACCCCCTACTCTATTTTTCTTGTTCGTGGTCTTCAAAACTTAAGCATGTTTCTGAATGGGAACGTACACTAGCACCCTGACCTCTCTCTGTCTCTCTGTTGCTTCCTTCTATTTTACTCGTTAATTATCATGTAAAGTAATGCATTTTATTATGGCACTTTCATTTACATCTGAATCTGTCTGCTCCCCTCCCCCATTTTCCTTTCATCCTCCCTGCCTCCATCCCTCTTTGTCCCTAAGTAGTCAACTCTGCCTTAGTATCCCATACTACAAGTCACATTATCCTGTTACTCTCTTTGTTTCCTCCCCCTCGTAAGACTTCTTTTTACTCCCTCACAACCTTCTCTCCAGCTTCATGACCTATATACAAACCCATACATATATATGCCTTTGTTAAATTTTGAGTCTTTGGTCGACATAGAAAACGTGTAATATTTGTCCTTTTGAATCTTGGTTATCTCACTCAACATAACAATTTCCAAATCCATTCAGTTTCATGATTTCATTTTTTTTTTTTTTATAGCTAAAGTTCCACCCTGTCTGTGTATCTCTTTTGCGTTATCCACCTTGATCATCTAGCCTGGTTCTATTTCACTTCTTTTTTGTTATGAACAGCCAGCTTTTCTTAAATATATCTCCAAGTTCTGTTCTTAGGATTCCACACATATTCTAGGTTAGCCTAAAATTAGGCCTCAACTGTTCATGTACTGGGATTGAAGCTTGGGCCAGCATTCCTAACCATTGTTCATTCATCTGTTCCTTCATTTGTTTGTTTGTTTGTTTGTTTGTCTGAGTGTTAGAAATTAAACCTAAGGCCATATGCATGCTCTACCACAACTTCCTTGTCCTTTTCCATGTTTTTTTTCCTCTACATATTTTTCTCTGTTGATGATCTCTTTTAAACTACTCTGTTACTTTATACATTTTTTTATAATTAGTCTTCATTTTCAAAACAAATGTCAACTAATCAACCTACCTTCAGATAACCCTATAGGATTTAAAGTATGATGTGAGGATTTTAAACATGTTAATTAACAGAGGACTTTCTCTGTTCTGCCTATTATGTTATCTTGGTCTTCATTTCAATGTTTGTTTTAAATGCTACAATTCATTATTTTAGCATTTTGATTATCATAGTTAAAAATTAACTTTAATAACAAAAGATGGCACGTGTCCCCCCCCCCGCCCCCGTTTAAATCTTCTAATGTTCTTTAATGCTTTGAATCTCTCAATAGTTTCTTATCTTGTCATTTGTATTGGAAATAAAGAAATTGTTTTAACATGTTTCTGATAAGAACAATCATTGTGACTATTTCTTCCCACTTGTATCCTTATTCTTCCTAGTTTTAATGATTATTTTCACTGGGAGATTGGAGTTGAAAGGCTTTGTGAGGGTAGCGGTTGTTGTGCTGAGGTTTCTTTTTTGTTTGTTTGGTTGGTTGGTTTTTTTTTTTTGGTTTCGTTTTGTTTTGTTTTTTGTTTTTCTTTTGCTATGTAGCTTGCACCATTGATGATAAGAAGTCAGCAGTGATCTTTATCTTTACTCCCTTCTAGGTCATGTGTCGCTTCCATCCCTTGCCTGCTTTTAAGATTTCTCATTTCCACGTTTTTATCAACTGATCATCATGTTCCTTGGCACGATTCACTCTGTGTTTATCCGGGAGTTTATGGGTGCATAATTTATGCACAACACCTCAGTTTACTGTATTCTGAACACTTGGCATAATTCATGGGTCCTAGAACCTTTACTCCTTTTTGCTGGTTGACTTCTCTTTTTTTCTAATTTTATGTCATTTCTGTTACTCTCTCTTCACAATCACTGATCTTTTCTTCTCTCTCTGTCTCCAACAAGCTCGTGAGCCTATCTTCTGTGGTGTTTATTTCAGAGTGTATGTTTTTCAGTGCTCCGAGTTCCATTTTGTTTTCCATGACCTCTATCTCTTTCCCAATTATATTCATACTTCACTTTAAATATCCTTCTGCTTATCACCACAAAATGCAAAACTATCTGCCAAATATGAAATTACTCTTTTGTCAGTCATAGGTAACTGTAAGCCAAGATTCATTAGGAGTGCAACTCTGCCTTGAGTATGAGGGAGCCACTGACCTTTTCAAAATAGTGATTGGTGGAAATTTGAGAAAGTAATTGGAGTTTCTGAAACGTAGATGTCTGATTGTGTAGATGTTGATAACGATTGTGCCAGTATAGCATTAATAAGAAAATATCTGTATCACGTGCATGAAAGGATCTCTAAAGAATTAGCTTCATTTTCAGATACTTATAATAAGTTTGGGCATTAATCCAAATGACCATAAGAACATAGATCGTGATATAGGTCGTGATGTTGTGGAGCGTCAGGCTACTTCCCACAATTCATTAAAATAAAAAATGATAAAGTCTAAAAATGGGAAATGAACTCTTGGCAGAGAAAAACCAAAATAAATATGTTTCCAAGTGAAAGGAAGCCAGCAGTGTCTATGAAGTAACATAAATAGAAAACAGTAGCTGCGGAGACATTTTCTGGAGAAGACAGAACCCTCTTTTGTGGCCAGACAGATAGAGGCACTGTGGGATTAACCAAGCAGCTTTCCTTTAGCCCTGGAATAGTTCCTTCTGAAAAACACTACATGAGACTTGACTCAGTATATTGCAAGTTTTAGAACAGAATTATAATTTGTAATAAAGATCACTAAATATTCAGTTTGTGATTTAAATGATACTGTAGGGGAATCACATTGAACATTTGAAATACTTGGAATTCAAGCACAAAAAGGGCATACTAGGGCAAACTTATCTTTTATTAACCTCACAGATTTTACTTTTGTCCAAGTTGGAGCCACCTAAGAAACTCTAATTAGCCAATATGATTAGGAACTCATTACTTTTGGTTTGTTTTGGTTTCTTGGTTTATTTGTTTGTTTCTGGGGAAGGGGATGAGATTACAAATCACCCACCTCTCCCCAAGCTACCTCCTTAAAATAGCCCCAGTTTTGGCATTTAAGGAATTAAGGGTCTTTGGTAATTTCGAAAGTGTTTATTTTCAACAGTGTCTGTACTTTTTCCTTTAGCTAAATTATCATAGAAAGTTCATTCTTTAGTCTAGGCTGTGCTGTGTTTTAAACAAACTGCAACGCCCCTATCTGAGAGGGCTCAGTAAACCTCACTTGTCCTTTCCATCCAGACGTCCCTCGCCACACTTCAAGCTCCTGAAGGTTAATTTCTGTGTGTTAAGTACAATTCAGCATACTACAGTCTCAAGAGGGTACCGTAAACAATCAGAGCTCAGATGGGGTAATTAAAGTATTTCACTCTGACAACAGTCAAGGCATACTCATGTTTTTCCTGAATGACTCAACATTACTAATAAAGCCTGTTACATAAAGTAGACCAAGGACCAAGCCCACCTCCATGGGCTCAGGCTACTGACAGGCACACTCTCTTGAAAGTGTTTCTAACTCCCCCTATTCCTAAACATTAAACACTCTGCAATTACATTGATGGGATGTTCAAAATCTTTTTTTTCATATCTGATAAATAATATCAAAAGTGATCTGACACTAGAATTTCTACATATAAAAATATATAAATGCTAACTTACGATCTTGGGCAGATATTTTGCCTTTTACCTAATTAAAAATGGTGCTTTTGTCCAATTATTTTTACTGAACTGAATGAAAAACATGTGGCACTAAGTTGCGGTGGGGGAGCAAAGCCACCACCACCTCAATGTATTTAAATTTCTCTGGCACAGGCTGTCTGAGAAGAGCAAAGGTCTTTGCTTTAGCCTTCAACTCTTGGGTGAATTAATTCCTTTCTGAATTCTTCGGGAAATTCCACAATGGAAGCAGGTTATGCTCAATACACACAGAGTGTAAAAATCAGGTCCCTGTAGCCAGAGTGAAATGAAGTATTATAGTAATTATCTGGGTTATTCAGGGGAAACGAACATGGGAGGGATGATTTTAAGGAAGTTGTTTTCTTTCTGCTTCAGTTGCATATAGGATTGTTTCAATTACCTTACCGTGCTGAGCACTGCTTTCTTCTGAGTCAGTTTATGGTTAGTGCATGTCATAAATACTCTTCTTGTAAAGTACGGTCTGGTTCTTTTACATATATGTCATAAACATTTCAAAACTGTAGCCCATTGTGTATTTAAAACAGACAGTAGGTAGAGGGAGGGAGGGAGGGAGGAGGGGAGGGAGGGAGGGAGGGAGGGAGGAGGGAGGGAGGGATGGGTGGATGGATGGATAGATCTTAGAAGTTTGAACTTTGCTGATCCTAGAAATCAAGTCTGTCCGAATGGTTTCATCATTAGCTAAAATGAAAACTCCAGTGTTTCTCATGTGGTTACATCACATGGTTTCAATCCACAAATTAAAGAAAAGACCTTTACATCATTTAAATTCCAAGCAAGCAATCAAAGGCTCTCTCTACCACAGCAATCTTCTGATAAAAGTTGAGAGGTTATAGAATGGAAATTTCTGGCCTAAGAAAACTTACGAGGTTATAATGCTCAGTCAGATTTGAAACCACACAACAAAGGGGAAAGAATTAATTGTAGATTATTTCAACACCGTAACAACTTAAGAGAGGAAAAGCTGGTTTGGGCTCACGGTTTCGTAGAGATTTCAGTGCAGCAGAGGAAAAGAAGGAGTGGTATGAGCATCTTCATCTGAGGCAATGGGAGCTACTGAGCTGACTGTCCACATGGAGACAATAAAAGCAGAGAATGCAAAAGCATTGGTGGGTATGATTTTCAAAGGTCCTTGCCTAGTGACCCACTTTCACCAGGAAGATCTCAACCTCCTAGAAGTTCTACAACCTCCATGATGTCAGTTTGAAAGCTGACATCTAAGTATTCCGATCATGTACTGTGCTGTGCTGTGTGTGTGTGTTCATGCACATGTGCCATGAACATGCATGATATACCAAGCCATAATGAGCACACACAGAGTTATCCTAAGGACAAATATATCTTTCTTAAAAACTATACTTAAGGCCTGCTCTTTGCTGAAGGTAAACCGTTTAGGAGTGGATCTGGGGGAGAGGAGGTAGAGGATGTTGGGGGGTGGCAGGAGTAGAGAGAAGAGAAACTGTTGTTAGAATGTAATGCATAAGAGAATTTTTTTAATAGATAATTTTTTATTTTGAAAATCATAATCTCTAGCCAGGAGCAGTGGTACACACCTGTACTCGCAGCACTGACAAAGGCAAGAGGACCTTGGGTTTAAGGTCACCCTAAAGTGTACAACTTCAGAGCTGCTTACTTCAAAATAATTAGTTATATTGAATAAAATTCAATGGCCACCACCTCTAATAGGCCTTTTTTTTTTAATCACTGAGATGAAATTGTTAAACTATACAATTATTTTTTACTAACTGAAATAGTCTATTTTTTTAAATTTTTTATTAGATATATTTTTTAGTTATATTTCAAAGGTTATTCCCCTTCCCGTTTTCCTGTCCATAAGCCCCCATTTCCTCCCTTCCCCTTCCCCCTATGGGTAATCCCCCTATATATCCCCCTTACTGCCCCCCATATTCCTCTGCACTGGGGGGTCCAACCTTGGCAAGACCAACAGCTTTCCCTTCCACTGGTGCCCCAACAAGGCTATTCTCTGCTACATATGCAATTGGATCCCTGGGTCAGTCCATGTATAGTCTTTCGGTAGTGGTTTAATCCCTGGAAGGTCTGGTAAATAACCATACTTATATCCTTCTCTATACACGCCATTTGTAAACTTTTGTAAAAATCTTAGCAATTTAAATTTTTAAACATTTATAAATACATATTTTTATCTTAGAAGTTCTGAGTTTTGCTAAAAGATATAATCCATCCTATGCTATTTAGCATTTATAAATCCTAAGCACTCAAAGTCACCTACTTCACACCTGCTGACCCAACAGTTATTTCCATATTCTAGTTCCTTTTTATAATAGTTCAAGGTGATTCATCATAGATAGTTATGGTTAAAAACTATAGTAACTATAATAAAAAGTCAGTTACTAAGTTCTAAACCACAAGTATCATTAATACTAAAAAGAAGAATAAATTTCATTATAAAACATAATCATAAGAGAAACAATGTGCACAAGAATGCTATCACCCTCCTAACTGTTCAGAAATTTCAAATTATAGATATAATATTAATGGGTATGGATTTTCATCAAACCTATCTTCCATTTAGCAGCAAATCCTTTCTGACCCTAACTTCAAATCCTGTCACAGATAAGACCACTCCTTACCATTTCCACTTTCACAACTATCTGGCTAAATCTACCATCAGCTCCTGGCTAGAGTGTACTAATCTTTTGGTTTCTAGATTTTTCTTTCCTCCTAAAATTTTATTCCATGGCTAGTAACAAGGTGACCTGTTTTGGGAATTAGTAAAATAATGTCACTGTTCTTTACTCAACCTTCCTAGGGTTTCCTAACCCTCTGAATAATATACACATGGCTTATTAAAATGCTTCAAGAATTTGGTTCTTCCCCAAATATATCTCCTGAAAGTTTCTATCCCATGCCAGCTTCAGAGGTCATTTGGTCACCCCTCAGAAATTCAAATATTTAATGTTCATCTCTTTCTCGGGGTTTTACCCAGTTTTCTTATCTATCCTGGAATGTCCTTGTCTGACCACTTGATATGACAATTCTTCATCAACTTTATGTGGTCACTGCCAAACAGAAACCTCCATAGAGAAGTCACCACAACTAGTCTACTTGTTATAATTCTCTTGCCTTTCCCACTGCTGTCTCCTGTTCTCTGATCCTTCCTGATTGATCCCCATCCTTCCTTCAAAAAACACTCTGTTCTACCTCTCCGTCGCATTCCTTCCATCGCTCTCCTTCCCTGACCCCTTAAAAATGTCTTCTCTCTCTCTCTCTCTCTCTCTCTCTCTCTCTCTCTCTCTCTCTCTCTCTCTCTGTGTGTGTGTGTGTGTGTGTGTGTGTGTGTATAATGGGACTTTATTCACATTTTATAGGTTGTTAAGGGAAAATATTATAAGTTTAGAAGAGAAAGACATATAGGCTCCTTATTGTTATATGTTTTCTAGAAACAGAATTATGAACAAAAAATAGAACACATTAACACAATCTCAAGTTTAATTACACTTTAGACTCAGAAATTTATGTGGCTGAAGTGGAAAGATATTATAATACAATGTCTTTAAAGAAACAATTAGGCCAGCAGAACAAATTCTGGAAACAAAGTATACTCCACTGTATCAGTTTTTTTTTATTGTAAAAATGCTCTGCTCTGAGGCACTCCTAGCAATATCAGCACATTGATTCTGAGATGGCACAGCAGAATAGCAGCCTGTGATGGTCTTTTGACTGGCTGTGGTAGCATAAACATTACTAGGAGACCCTTAGTCCACAGCAACCAATGATGATGCAGCAGACAAGATAAGTTTGAATTTCCTTTCTCTGACAAGGCTTCTTAATATTAGACATCAAAAGTAGTTTAAAACTTGTTAGTCCTTCTGCCCTGTTTGTAATAGAACAGGTACATACCTCACTTTGCTGCCTTTTTCTTTCATTGGAAAATGCTAAAGCATTACCAAATGCATTCGCTTTAAACATTTGTGACTGGCTATAAACCATAAAGATGCCCTGTGAACGCATCAGTGATGATGTGCCATGGAAAGAATTAGGACTGTTAGCTGGGGAAATATGAACTGGGTTTGTTCAAGAAAAATAGTATCATACAAAATGCAAGGGCGCTGGAGATGAAGACTGGATAAATGATAAGGAGACCTGACTCCTAGTCTCTTCTTGGCATCTTGTCTCGGCAATGTAGGGGAGTTGCTAATCTCTCCACCCACTGTTTTATATGCTTAGAAAATGAGTGTTCACATTGGATCCTCTCCAAGCTTAAAAAAAAAAACTCTGCTTATTGATGCTTCAGAATTACTAGAAAGAAGTTGGTGCTTAGCATCCAAAAATTTCTTCTATATATAGTTATGGAGAGACAAGGAAGAGGATTAAATAGACAAGGGGAAAGGAGACAAGAGAGGGAATATTGGGAGGGACTGTTAACACTAAAATCCATTTGAAGGGTCATATATAGATAATAGCTACTGAAGTAGAAGCTTCTAATAATACACATTTATTTAAAAACAAAAACATGTAGCCATCAAATAACAGGGAGACAAAACCCCAAGTAGGCACCTCTTGCCACCAAAGTAACCTCCAGTGCCAGAAATGAGCTACATGTGATTGACTTGTTGGCCAAAGGGGCTGGTAGAACCCCCCAAAGCAGCTCTGGTTACTGCCAAGGCTATTGGTTATTCTCCACAAACTGATAAGTCCCTATTTCCAAAGACAACACTTTCATACCTCATTGAACATGGAGATGTCAAGATGGTATCTAACTAGAGCCTCCATGCCAACTTACTAGGATTCATGATTCTGAAAGGTATTCTGCATGAAAACTATGATGGTGTTTGTGACCCAGGACGTGGCAAAGGGCCATGTTGCTCATGATCTGTACTGCCACTGGAGATCCTGCATGTGTTGATGCCAGAGATGATGTGGATGTCCAGGGTCCATGCTGTCACCAGAAACAATGTGGAAGTCTGTGATCTGTTCTCCCACTGACTGTAAAGAGATAGTTTGGTAGTGGCATTGATGACAGTAGACTCGCAGTTGAGAAAGAGGAATATAGAAGGTGAGACCACGACAATCCTTACTCCCACCCTACCCTATCCACCCTAAAGAAAGTGACAGCCTATACAGGAAACCATCGAAGAGAACTCTTTTTAAGAGAACTCTTAAAATTGTGATAACAATGCTGACAGACAGTTCTGACTGAGGTGGAAGCGGAGGTAGGAAAAACTCAGTTTTCCTTAAGGGGCGTGGTAGTAGTAGTAGTTTGACCATTCTCCAGTAAATATATGGGCAATGCAAATTGGACTTTTGTTTTTTCTTCTTTATTTTGGGCATGAGGAGAGGTCACAAGGGTGGGAAGAGCAGACTTAGGAGAACTGAGAAGTGAGTGAGATTGGGATGCATGATGTGAAATTCCCAAAAAATAAAAATGTTATTTTGGAAAAAGTGAACAAAAGTAATAATGATGAAATAAAAATAATTTTTGTCTTTGCAAAAGTTGTCTGCCTTTCATTGCTTTGGTACTGGGTGTCACTGTTCAAAACACATATAACCCACAACCATGTCAGGTAGATGAGTCTAGAGTTTTGTGTGGCTGACATCTACATTTGAAACATGGGGACACAGAGCTCCTGGATATGGAATGCAACATGAAGCATCTTTCTACATTGTATTATTTTACAATTAATATAGTTTCTTCTGAAAATATTTTAAATAGTTCCATATTGTGAATGAGTAAATTTTTATAGAATAGAGCATCTATTTGTATATTTATAATAGAACACAAGCCTCCACAAACATCATAGTTTTTATGAACCATGTTTTTCTTCCTCTGGAAATATTTTTCTTTTCCTCTCTCCTTGTTCGCACTATCTAGGTTTCAATAAAGTTTTACAGGCACTCTGTGCTAACAACAAGGAGCAGGGATTATTTGCCTGCAAACAGAAGCAGAGTAGCCTCTACACCCCTTCTCTATAGAGAAAATCTTTGTTGACAAAATTCCAGTTAAGTTTAGGAGTACTTTTAAATGTTGAGATCAAACTTTTAGAGAGAGAAAAAAAGAAGGTCCAGCTTGACAAAGAGGAAATATAGACTCCCTGAGGTTACAGAGAACAGAGAGGTGTCACATGAGTAGGAATAAATGTATCAGCAACAACATAAAACTGGGGCTACAATGCCACCTCCTCACCTTAGCACCAAGTAAATTCCAAAGACTCAGATGCAACTCTGTGGAATGCAGGGAGCCTGAATCCCCTACAATTAAATTGTCCTCGCCTTAAAAGAAGGAGTGGAAAATACTAATAGAATTCAGAAAAATAAATTTATGCATTCAGAAAAATACACTTTTTATTAAATTTTTATTCACTTTAAAACCCAATATCAACTCTTCCTCTCCTCTCAATATCCCCTCACATAAATCCTTCCCCATCCCCCTTAGAAGGGAAAACCCCCATATCTTGGTATCCTGCCCTCGCCCACATCGTCCACTCTGTACATCAAGTTGCTGTGGGACTAGGCATATCTTCTCACACTAAGACCAGACAAGGCAGTCCATTTAGCAGTGTGAGATCCACAGACTGACAGACAGGCAATAGACTCAGAGACAGCTCCTGCACTAGTTTTTTGGGGAACCCTAATGAAGACTAAGCTGCTCATCTGCTACATACGGGAGGGGCCCTAGGTCCAGCCTATTCTTGCTCTTTGGTTGGTGATTCACTCTCTGGGAGCCTCCAAGGGTCCAGGTTCATTAATCCTGTTGGTCTTCCTTTAGAGTCTTTGTCCTCTTCAAGTCCCTCAGTCTTTCAACCAATTCTTCTGCAAGTCTTCCCGAGTTCCATCTACTGTTTACAGATCCAAAGAAGTCAAACAAGAAGAGCACAAGGGAGGGTGGTTGAATCTTTCTCAGAAGGTGAAACAAAATAGATATTGGAAGTTGATGGAAAAAAGGAACTGGGTGGAAGAGGGGATGGGGAGGGGAAGGGGTACAGGGGATCACATGTAGAAAAAGCTGGGAAGAGAGAGGGACATTGACTAGGGGTGTGGGCAATCTCTAGGACATGCCAGAGACCTGGGGTGGGAAGAGGTCCCAGAAGGTCTAAGGCAACTCTATCTGAGACTCCTAGCAGTAAGGAATATACATCCTGAAGTGGCCATTTCCTATAGCCAGGCAGGACCCCCGGTGGAGAAATAAGGACAGCAACCTACCCAAAAGACCTTTGACCCAAAAGGAGTCCTGCCTACAAGATGTGCAGGAAAAAGAAGTCTGAGAGAATGGCCAACCAATGACTGCCCCAAACTGGGACTCATTCCATGGGCAAAAGTCGGTCTTTGGCACTGTTCATGATATTCCATTATGCTTGCAGACAGGAACCTAGCATAACAATCCTCTGAGAGGCTCCACCCAACAGCCAATGGAAAGAGATGTAGAGACTCACACCCAAACAGTAGATGAAAATACATTTATAATCATTGCCCGCCTGGATCTAAAGAATGATATTAATATCAGTATGTCCATTGGTTCAACTATTAAAGTCCATTTTAATGTCTCAAAGAATATTTTTAATATATATGCTAGGACATAGCTGAGGACAGACTGAACATAATTTCTAGTCTCAAGGAACTAATGGAACATTTGCGACTCTCATCATATGTCTCAAAATTTTTCAAGTAGATAGAGACTGGCTAGTTAGCAGACAGTAGGGGTCAGGGAGAATTCTGGAAGAGGATATGTCATTATAACAGTGAAAACTAGAACATATTAGCTCCATGATGAGTTAATAGAACCTTAACTGTCCCTGACTGGGAACGATAACAAAATACTCAAAACATGGGTGGGTTTTTTTTTGTTTTTTTTTTTTTGGGTTGGTTAGTTTGGTTTTTTTAATATTTTAATCTTTTTATTTATTCACTTTACATCCCTGTCACTGAACTCCCTCTGGTCACCCCTTCCACAATCCTGCCCCATCCCCGTCTATGAGAAGGTGGGCCCCCTGGGTATTCCTCCACTAAAGCACATCAAGTCTCTGCAAAGCTAGGCACATCTTCTCCCACTGAAGCCAGACAAGGCAGTCCAGCTAGAAGAAGATATCCCATGACCAGGCAACAGCTTTAGAGATAGCCCCTGCTGCAGGGACCCACATAAAGACTAGGCTTCATATATGCGTGGGGAGGCCTAGGTCCAGTCCATGTATGCTCTCTAGTTGGTGGTTCAATCTCTGAGAGCCCCAAGGGTCTAGATTAGTTGACTCTGTTTGTCTTCCTGTAGATTTTCTATCCCCTTCAGGACCCACAATCCTTCCCCCTACTCTTCCATAAGAGTTCCCAACCTCCATCCACTGTTTGATCTGTCTGAGTCAGCTGCTAGATGAAGCCTCTCAGAAGAGAGCCATGCTATATTCCTGTCTGCAAGCATAACAGGGTATCATTAACAGTGTCGAGGGCTGGCTCTTGTCCATGGGACAAATTCAACCAGCTATTGGTTAGCCATTACCTCAAAGACTTGGTATTTTTTACACCACATAAGGCCACTTCTTACTTCTCTGTCATCTGAGAAGATTGAGAGGCACTTGCGGATCCAGTACCTGGTGAGTATCTATTCTTCCTAGTTGATGCCTTCTCTATGAACTGTTACTCAGCAGAAAGAGCAAGCAAGTTCCCTGTGTCTTTCAGAATTCCCAAGTAGCTATCAATTATCAAAAGCTCCTCAGCTAGGGTTAGAGGCTAAGAGATCCCCTTCTCAGTCTATGCTGAAATATTAACCAGTTTGATCTTTTGCAGGTAAGCATGGCTGCCGTGAGTTCATAGGTACATTCGTCCTCTTCTAGCCAGAAGATGTGGTTACTTTTATTCCACTCTTCCCAGATCTCTGGCTCTTAAAATCTTTCTTCTAAATCTTTCATGATGTTCCCTATGCACTGGAGTAAGGGCTAGTGATATAAATGTCCCATTAATGGCTGAGCCATTCCACAGAGGCTTATTCTCTGTACTTCGAACAGTTGAGAACTTTCATATTAGCTGCCATCCACTGCACAAAGAAGCATTTCTGGTGAAGTCTGAGAGCTGTACTAATCTACACAGAGTTAGAAATTTAAGATCTTGTTAAGCTGCCTAACTAAAATGTCCAAATAGTAAAGATACAAGTTTGCAGGACATTTTGGTACTGCTTTCATTCAGCAAAACATTAGTACTTAGTCTACCCTCAGGGAGAGAGAGGGAACTATGAGTTCCACAACCACAGGTTCTTGGCTGGACTTACAGTACCAAGCATTCATTTCTTTCAAGATAGCCAATTTTAAATCCAATCAGAAAGTGGTTGGTTGTCCCCATAACAATTGTGTCATTATTGTTCCTATAGACTTGTCTTGACACAGCAGTTACTGTTAATAGCTTGCAGAGTTTACAGTGGCTAATGACATTTCTCCCCACAAAGTCTACATAACATCTTCCAGTACTATGAAAGATATCCAAGAGAGAAAAAGCTTCCCAGTAGGTACCTACTTGATTTCTTTGTGTCCTATGAAAAGTGTATGGTTTCTACAACAATAGGCTCTTTCCATCAAGTTCTGATGGGAAACCAGGAACAATAGCAATAGCCTACAGTGTCTGTGAGATATCTTGGATACTCCTTATCAACAACACAAAAGGAGATATCACATACATGGTACTAGGCTTTTAATGTGGGTATTAATGAAGGCCATACTTCTTAATGCTATCACACTGAGGTTTGGTTCTAGCATAGGGATTTTGGAGAAACTGAAAATATTTTCCCCAAAAACATAGGCTGTTTTCTTAAAGACTAAGATCTGGGGCTTTCTGTTCTGAAAGCTATATAGGCTCACAGTGAGAAATATTATAAACCCTCAGGTGTAAAGTGAATACTGTTATTTGCTCACTTCGCATAGCATCATGATGGCGTCTCAGTATTAATGTTCATTCTCACAGGCGAACCTTAACCATAGAAGTCTCTCTTTCCAGTGAGCAGGGATTAATGTGGAGACCCATGGCTATATAAGATGATGAGAATAAATGATGGATGGGTGCTCAAAAGAAATGCAATCCTCTCTAAGACTCAAGGGACAGCACTGACAGGAGAGCAGAAAGAATGTAAGAACAGGGAGAATGGTTGCAAAAGAGAATCAAATGTAGGTAAGATACAGACTTGTAGCCATGAACTCAAAGTAGCTGTAGATTCCTGCACTGACTACACATAAGAATATATCCACCGATGCTTGGCCTGGGAGGAGGAGGAGCTCTCTGCTCCATATTTGTTATGGGTGGATTCAAGAATAAGGAATTGTTATCTATTAAGTTCCCTATTCACCGATGACTCCACAAGTCTCCCATGGATGGTTCAAATCCAGTGGTCACACAGATGGCCCTGGTTAAATTAGATGGATCACAGAACAAAACCAAAGGATACGATTCTGAAAAAGGGACTGTTAAAGATTAGGTCAGGGTTTCATAGAGATGGCAGGGAGATGAGAGACAGTGTGCAGGAAAGAATAATCAAAATATATTGTTTACTTGCATGAAATCATCAAACAAATAAATAAAAATGAAAAATGTTTAAAAGAATGGAAGTTTTCACACTATTTGACAATGTGAGGTTTCACACTATTTGACAATGTGTGTGTGTGTGTGTTAAGGTAGAATTTCTTTGTAAAGTGGGGATATCATATTCATACTCAGTACTCTGGGGTAACTGGATAGCAGTGGTGGATCTCCACAGAAAACAGATAAGAGAAAATATAACTGATTGCTGTCTGTGTTACTTATTAGCTGATTGAGTGCATTAAACATTGACTTGTAATTTATTAAGGTCATTGGGATGGCTATTGTTGGTTATCAAACTGACTGTGTCCAGAATGGACTACAGTCCAGAAATGGAAGGCACACCTGTGATCCAGATCGTGAGGCACACCTGTAATCTGCTTAAACCTTGTGCTGGAAGCCTGTATGAGAACAATGGGAGAAGGAAGGTTCATTCTTTACCTTCACCTTGCTAGCACTTCTACTCCTTCTCTAGCATTGGAGCTTGCTCCTTTGCTAAATATAATATAATAATTAATATATATTAGCATGTACTGGCCCTGTGCTCAGATTTTACTATTGCCCATTATTCACCATTATTCCCCTTGCTTGCTTTTCCTGGTGTTTTGAAAAATTGGGCATTTTCCTTCTCAGAGCCAAAATACTAAAATCTGGAAAAAGAAGAAGCACCGATCTCAGCCATCCTTAGCTACTTAAATGGAAGCAGCACTGGCAGGAAAATGTAAAATAAAAAATGCCAAACTTCAGATTGAGCCCTAGACTCCAAAAGCCTTCAACCTGCTGCTAAAATAATTGCTAGTAAAACCTCAGTCCAACGCTCTATCTGCCAGGCTGATCATGGCAGTAGTACAAGCCATAAAGTAGAGAGGATGCAAAGGACAGGAACGCTAATCTGAAAACCCAACAGCCTGCTTCTAGATAATTAAGAGTTGACCATAAACACCTAAACTGTATGATTGTGATTACACAGCAAATACAAATAGTTTTGTTTTATGAAACTTGCATCTGCTTTGAATAGCTTGACGTTTGTTTTCCAGAATGATTTTCATATTTTCAGGCTAGTAAGAGAATATGAGCAACAGTAGAGTCCAGTGCACACATACATACACACACGCACACACACACACACACACACACACACACACACACACACACACACACACACAATCTCAACTGGACCCAGTTTGTAGTCGTGGTAATGAGTGAATACTTGGAAAAGTACATGTTAGCTGTGAAGAACCTCCTAGTCCATCTCCTGCCCCAAGAATGAGATTCCATAGTACACTTCTTTTTCCCTCATTAAAAGAAAACTATTGTTAAAGGGCAGCTGCATATTTAAACTACTCATAATACTGAACACCAAACATTTGACATTCACGAAAGCACTGTTTCCAAAACCTCTAATGCTCAAGTTGTGGGATGTAATTTGATGGTAAAAGCAAATTTAGACTTGGCTTATGAGTGTGCTTTCGGTCCTTTTGAGAGCTGACATTAAGGGAGATGGGGAGTTCATATAAAACTCTGTATTTCTGGATTCTCTTGAAAGGAAACTATGGCAAGGCAGTCCACATTCCTCTCTGGCACCCATCTGCTAGAGCGCTGGAAGACTGTGTTCTTAAATAGGCATAGGCCACCAGCTCACCACAATTACCACCAAACCATTCTCCTCATTTACAGTTGGTTCATGGACCAATTAGACATTTGAGTTCATGACTCCAGCACAAAAATATATAATTACTCCATAAAATTACAGTAGTCATAATTAGTAAATGAAGATGGCCTCAGTTTTTGATACTTCCAATAAATTTGCTCAACGCTAACAATAAGTTCATGCATGCACTATGACCTCATTATATGATATCCACAATTATACTTCAGAGAAATACTTATGGATTCTTTTACATGAACTGCTATCCTATTTTCGAAATTGCACATCATAAATCCATGATGAGTACCCAAATCCCTCCAAGAGAGAGCTGGTCTCCCAGGAGTGCTGACACACACACTTACAGGAGGGACAAGCTACAGTCAAAGACAGCAAGACCAGCCAGCACCAAAGGTAACCAGATAGTGAGAGGCAAGTGCAAGAACCTAACCAACAGAAACCAAGGCTACTTGGCACCATCAGAACCCAGTTCTCTCACCACAGCAAGCCCTGGATACCCCAACACACCAGAAAAGCAAGATTCTGATATAAAATCACATTTCATGATTATGATAGGGAACTTTAAGAAGAACATTAATAATTCCCTTTTAAAAGTACAGGAGACAAGTTTCCATCTGTGCCCAGAGCTGGGACTGTCCCACAGCCCTGTGACCTAAAACCTGCCCACAGAGAGCTGGTCTCCAAGAAGCACTCTCACTCCTAAGCCCACAGCTGGGACACCACTTTCTCTCCACTGACTTCCAAAGAGAGACCTGCCAGGAGCACACAGGGCACAGGAACCACAGAGCAGCCTGGGATAGGACACTTCCAGTCTCCATCTTTGCCCAGAGCTAAGGCTGTCCACCCAAAGGCAGGTAACTGATGCTAAATGCTACATAACTGAGGCTACACCATTTCCTCCATGATAATTCAACAGTGCCATCTAGACTTTTAAAATCGGGTTTAGTTAGCATACAAAATGTTGGGTTTCAGTATGACTTTTCACACATGTACATAATTTTTCTTTATTCTCTACTATGTCACCCACAATTTCCTCCTGCCTCACGATATTCACTCCTTTATTTTAATGTTTTTCTCAATTTCTAAAGCTTCATTCAACATTATGAAAACAAAAATATTTTCAGGCTAGAGAGATTGGTCAGTGATTAACACCACTGACTAATCGATCTTCCTGAGGACCTAGATTTAACTCCTAGCACTCACATGGCTACTCACAACTGTTTATAACTCCAGTTCTAGAGGATCCTTTGCCTTTTTCTGGTCTCCATGAAGACCAGGACACATGATGCACAAACAAACATGTAGATAGAAAAACCACACCTATAAAATATTAAAATATATTCAAATGGATGAGCTAATGGTTAGCAATGTTTCTGAATAGCTTTTTCTTTAAATATCTAAATAATTAGCATTAAAAAACTATCACAGTGTATTAACCCAGAGGACTGAGGATATAGCTCAGTCAGTAAACTGCTTGAGGGTCAGAGTCCAGATCCTAGAAGCCATGTAAAAACCTGACCAAAGTTACACATGAGAAATTCCACACAATGGGGTAGACAGGCAAAGACCGGTGGATATTTATAGTTCAATGACCTATTAGCCTAGCCCAGTGGATGAGAATGTGCTTCGGGTTTAGTGAGAGATCCTCTCAAAACTTAAGAAATAACTGAAGATGACACCCAACACCAACTTCTTGTCTCCACAGACATATATGCACATGCATGACTACATACAAGTAAGCCCTTATACAGGTACAAACAAACCATATGTACACAAGCACCACAGAAAAGAGAGATTGTGAATGCTCTGATAATCACAGTTTTATAAAACTATGCCATCAGGCTGCTATACACTAGTTCAGGAAACTTCTAGAAGCAAAGTTTCTCAGGGAAACACTTCTTTCCCCTTAGGCTCCTCTCTTTCCTATTCCTCTGCACTTTCTAAACTCTGGGTACTTTTTCAGGCTACAGTGACAAACATTTGTAATTCTTTTAAGGCACTTCAATGTAGCCTGCCAATGAGATAGCTATACTTTTTTTAAAGATGTTCTAAGAAGTAAAGCTCAACATTCAGAAGAATGATTATTTAATGGTCAATATTTGACCCTGCCAGACAGTTGTAGACATCTTTAGAGGGAACCTCCTATGAGACTACACGCATGGTTCCTCTAGCAAAGTCAACCTTACATTTAAAACTGTGTGGAATACATTCTGTGACAGCACCAGTGACATCAGTGGCAGAGCATGAGATGTCACATGAGAAGTCCTTTCTCCTTTCCTTCCTTTGTACTACAGAATTGTCACCCTCACGACTGATGACTCCCAAGAACTGAACTAGATGGTTCAATCAAAGTATGATGTCTCTCTCACCCTCATCTCTTTGAACAGTCACACAAAGGAAAATACTGTATCCAGGGTATCCTTCCAATGAGCTAGCTGTACTTTGTTTAAAGTTCTATGAAATAAAACTCAACATTCAAAGCAATGATTATATAATACACGCCTGCTAGCTGCTTGTGTGAGCAAATCTTGCTCTGTTGACTGTTTTCTTCGTGACTCCTGTAGAGTTTCTGATGTGGCCCTATCTTGGTGTGCAATTCAGAGGCATAGCAACTATTGCAGTACCTACCTGTTAACATATTTGTCCCTGTTTGTTGATATTAGCAAACTCCTGTCAATTGAACTCCTTTAAGCCCTTCCTTAAATAAAGACACTAAGGTCACCATAAATGAGATACACTTTTCTTTGTTGAACAGTCTATGGTTCGCCATTCCAGAAGTCTTGTGGGTCTTTTCTACTAGCATCTCCAATACCACTGTCTTGAGAACTCACATCATGGATGCTCTGAGTACTACCAGCATGACTGCCATCTCGAGGAATCTCCAAGAGTAGTGCTAATTCCCCTTCTTTTCTATATTGGAAATAAAGATGAGGATTGCAAATGTATATGGAGCATAAACCTGCATGTTCCATCATTTTTCTTACTGCTGTCCAGAAGGAGAAACCAAGGCAGCCTAGAATCTTAGGATCACAGCTTCTCCTCCCCCTTGATAGACTTCAATGACGTACTAGCTCCAGAAGCATGGGCTATATTGAAGCACTTGGATCAGTCAATACAGAAGCCCTAGGTGATACTTACCCTTGCTGCCCAGACCCTTGCTGCCAAGTCCATTGTAGCAGTACAGAGTCATGGTCCAGTCACCTTTCTGACTTCCAAACCCAAACTAAGACACAACTCTATGCACTTGCAACTGAAACTAAATCCTGCTGGCACCACTCTCACTTAAAGAACACATTAAAAACTGGATTTGCCTTGAGCAAATCTGGATCTAACACCTGGCAAGGACATGTAGGCAACCAACTCTGAGTGCACAATTGTATGGTTCAGTCTAAAACCAGTATGATAACTTGCTGAGCAGATGTGTCTTTTATTATGGTTTACCTTAGTTAACCTTAAAAATAATCCCCTTGACCTGAAACACACTGGGGAAAAGTAGTGGAATGTGGCGTCATGTTTTCTCTTCTCCCTTTCAGCCTTGGTCTCAAGTTGATTTTCTCTTTCAAATATAACATATTCTTTCTGGCCTCTGGGCCATTGTAAGTGTTGTTTTCTCTAAGAATCTTCTCAACTTTCAACTATCTTCCTGTTAGTTTCAAATTAAATGTCACCCACATGCCCACCTTCAAAAGCAATGGTTCTCAACTTTCCTAGTACTGCAATCTTTTAATAACCTCATGTTCGTAGTGACCTGCCCAACCGTAAAATTATTTTGTCGATTGTTCATAACTATAATTTTGCTACTGTCATAATGTGGATATCTGATATGTGACCCTCAGAAGGGTCACAACCCACAGCTTAAGAATCACTGCTCTAAAACTTAATGTAGCTCTCGCAGTTAGCTTCGAACTCCCTGCTGTCCATTTTCAAAGTAACTTGACCCTTCAATGATGTTAACTTTCATCATCGTCTAATGCAAGCTCCTATAATGTCTGCCCAGTCAAATGAGGACACTGCTATCCTTTTGCCTAGCATTGCTACTGCATGCAAACAAGAGTCATTCCAAAATTGTCTTGTCTTTCAATAAGTCTTTAATTTGAAAACTGAAAATCTGAAACTGGTAGAGGAAAATGTTGGCTTTAGAGGCAAGGACTTTATAAATATGTGATTCCTAGATTTTACATAGCTACATGAAGCTCTGTGTGTGTGTATGTCTGTGTGTGTGTGTGTGTGTGTGTGTGTGTGTGTGTGTGTTTGACACATGAAAGCAGAAGTAAAACTGTCTAGGGGGACAAATGGAACTAGTGGGGAAAAAGAAGGGGAAATAGGGAGATATTCTCAATACACAACGTATAAATGAATAAAAATGTTCTGTATAACATAGTACATAAAATGGAAATACATTAAATGAAAATGTTTTAAAAGAAAGAAAAAGTCATAGAATAAATGAATAGGAGAATCATTAAAAAGGAAGTTTAAACATTTCCTTTAAATAGTAAGAATAAAGATTACCCCTGCACAAATATTGTTGGGCATGTGTATCCATACATTAGACACTTGAAACCTGCCAGGAAGACATAGAAACAGAAAAATTGTTTGCATTGCATAAAGGAACCATTCTCCAGACTGACACATACTAATAAAATATGCCATAGAGCTGTAAATCAGTTGTCTTTTTCCAACTAGAAGCTTTGCTCACAGGACGTAGTATTAAAATACTTCCTGGGGTTAAATTTATTCTTTGAGGTAGAGAGAGCATCTTTTACTTATTTTTTTTCATCTTTATTAACATGGGTATTTCTTATTTACATTTCGATTGTTATTCCCTTTCCTGCTTTCCTGACCAATATCCCCCTAACGTCCCCCTCCCCTTCCCTATGGGTGCTCCCCTCCCCATCCTCCCCCCATTACCGACCTACCCCCAAAATTCAAGTTCACTAGGGGTTCAGTCTTGGCAGGACCAAGGGCTTCCCCTTCCACTGGTGCTCTTACTAGGCTATTCATTGCTACCTATAAGGTTGGAGCCCAGGGTCAGTCCATGTATAGTCTTTGGGTAGTGGTTTAGTCCCTGGAAGCTCTGGTTGGTTGGCATTGTTGTTCATATGGGGTCTCAAGCCCCTTCAAGCTCTTCCAGTCCTTTCTAAGATTACTTCAACAGGGGTCCCGTTCTCAGTTCAGTGGTTTAATGACAGCATTCGCCTATGTATTTGCCATATTCTGTCTGTGTCTCTCAGGAGAGATCTACATCCGGTTCCTGTCAGCCTGCACTTCTTTGCTTCATCCATCTTATCTACTTTGGTGGCTGTATATGTATGGGCCACATGTGGGGCAGGCTCTGAATGGATGTTCCTTCTGTCTCTGTTCTAAACTTTGCCTCCCTATTCTCTCCCAGTGGTATTCTTGTTCCCCTTTTAAAGAAGGAGTGAAGTATTCGCATTATGGTCATCCTTGAGTTTCATAAGTTCTGTGCATCTAGGGTAATTCAAGCATTTGGGCTAATATCCACTTATCAATGAGTGCATACCATGTATGTCTTTCTGTGATTGGGTTAGCTCACTCAGGATGATATTTTCCAGTTCCATCCATTTGCCTATGAATTTCATAAACTCATTGTTTTTGATAGCTGAGTAATATTCCATTGTGTAGATGTACCACATTTTTTGTATCCATTCCTCTGTTGAAGGGCATCTGGGTTCTTTCCAGCTTCTGACTATTATAAATAAGGCTGCTATGAACATAGTGGACCATGTGTCTTTGTGATATGTTAGGACACCTTTTGGGTATATGCCCAAGAGAGGTATAGCTGGATCCTCAGGTAGTTCAATGTCCAATTTTGTGAGAATCCTCCAGACTGATTTCCAGAATGGTTGTACCAGTCTGCAATCCCACCAACAATGGAGGAGTGTTCCTCTTTCTCCACACCCTCACCAGCATTTGCTGTCACCTGAGTTTTTGATCTTAGCCATTCTCACTGGTGTGAGGTGGAATATTAGGGCTGTTTTGATTTGCATTTCCCTTATGACTAAAGATGTTGAACATTTCTTTAGGTGTTTCTCAGCTGTTCGGCATTCCTCAGCTGTGAATTCTTTGTTTAGCTCTGAACCCCAATTTTTAAGAGGGTTATTTGTCTCCCTGCAGTCTAACTTCTTGAGTTCTTTGTATATTTTGTATATAGAGGGATATAAGCCCTCTATCAGTTGTAGGATTGGTAAAGACCTTTAACCAATCTGTTGGTTGCCGTTTTATCCTAACAACAATGTCCTTTGCCTTACAGAAGCTTTGTAGTTAATGAGATCCCATGTGTCGATTCTTGATCTTAAAGCATAAGCCATTAGTGTTTTCTTGAGGAAATTCTCTCCAGTGCCCATGTGTTCGAGATGCTTCCCCATTTTTTCTTCAATTAGTTTGAGTGTATCTGGTTTGATGTGGAGGTCCTTGAATCGCTTGGACTTAAGCTTTGTACAGGGTGATGAGCATGGATCAATCTGCATTCTTCTACATGCTGACCTCCAGTTGAACCAGCACCATTTGCTGAAAATGCTATCCTTTTTCCATTCGATGGTTTTGGCTCCTTTGTCAAAAATCAGGTGCCCATAGGTGTGTGGGTTCATTTCTGCATTTTCGCTTCTATTCCACTGGTCTATCTGTCTGTCTCTGTACCAATACCATGCAGTTTTTATCACTATTGCTCTGTAATACTCTTTGAGTTCAGAGATAGTGATTCCCCCTGAAGTCCTTTTATTGTTGAGGATAGTTTTAGCTAACCTGGGTATTTTGTTATTCCAGATGAATTTGCAAATTGTTCCGTCTAACTCTCTGAAGAATTGGATTGGTATTTTGATGGGGATTGCATTGAATCTGTAGATTGCTTTTGGTAAAATGGCCATTTTTACTATATTAATCCTGCCAATCCATGAGCATGGGAGATCTTTCCATCTTCTGAGATCTTCTTCAATTTCTTTCTTCAGAGGCTTGAAGTTCTTGTCATATAGATCTTTCACTTGCTCAGTTAAAGTCACATCGAGGTATATTATATTATTTGGGACTATTATGAAGGGTGTTGTTTCCCTAATTTCTTTCTTGGCTTGTTTCTCTTTTGTGTAGAGGAAGGCTACTGATTTATATGAGTTAATTTTATACCCAGCCACTTGGCTGAAGGTGTTTATCAGGTTTAGTAGTTCACTGGTGGAACTTTTAGGATCACTTAAATATACTATCATATCATCTGCAAATAGTGATATTTTGACTTCTTCTTTTCCAATCTGTATCCCTTTGATCTCCTTTTGTTGTCTGATTGCTCTGGCTAGAATTTCAAGAACTATATTGAATAAGTAGGGAGAGAGTGGGCAGCCTTGTCTAGTCCCTGATTTTAGTGTGATTGCTTCAAGTTTCTCTCCATTTAGTTTAATGTAAGCTACTGGTTTGCTGTATATGGCTTTTGCTGTGTTTAGGTATGGGCCTTGAATTCCTATTCTTTCCAGGACTTTTATCATGAAGGGGTGTTGAATTTTGTCAAATGCTTTCTCAGCATCTAATGAAATGATCATATGTTTTTATCTTTCAGTCTGTTTATATAGTGGATTACGTTGATGGTTTTCTGTATGTTAAGCCATCCCTGCATGCCTACTTGATCATGGTGGATGATTATTTTGATATGCTCTTGGATTCAGTTTGCCAAAATTTTATTGAGTATTTTTGCGACGATATTCATAAGTGAAATTGGTCTGAAGTTCTCTTTCTTTGTTGGGTCTTTGTGTGGTTTAGGTATAAGAGTAATTGTGGCTTCATAGTAGGAATTCGGTAGCACTCCATCTGTTTCAATTATGTGAAATAGTTTGGATAGTATTGGTATGAGGTCTTCTATGAAGGTCTGATAGAATTCTGCACTGAACCCATCTATACCTGGGCTCTATTTGGTTGGAAGACCTTTCATTACTGCTGCTATTTCTTTAGGAGTTATGGGGTTGTTTAAATGGTTTATCTGTTCCTGCTTTAACTTTAGTACCTGGTATCTGTCTAGGAAATTGTCCATTTCCTCCAGATTTTCAAGTTTTGTTGAACACAGGCTTTTGCAGTAGGATCTGAGGATTTTTTGAATTTCCTCTGATTCTGTAGCTATGTCTCCCTTTTCATTTCTGATTTGTTAATTTGGACACACTCTCTGTGTCCTCTCATTTGTCTGGCTAAGGGTTTAACTATCTTGTTGATTTTCTCAAAGAACCAACTTTTGGTTCTGTTATTCTTTGTATAGTCCTTTTGTTTCTACTTGGTTGATTTCAGCTCTGAGTTTGATTATTTCCTGCCTTCTGCTCCTTCTGGGTGTATTGGCTTCTTTTTGCTATAGAGCTTTTAGGTGTGCTGTCAAGCTGCTGATATATGCTTCTTTCTGCAGGCACTCAGAGCTATGAATTTTCCTCTTAGCACAGCTTTCATTGTGTCCCATAAGTTTGGGCATGTTGTACCTTCATTTTCATTAAATTCTAAGAAGTCTTTAATTTCTTTCTTTATTTCTTCATTGACCAGGTTATCATTGAGTAGAGCATTGTTCAACTTCCATGTATATGTGGGCATTCTTCCCTTATTGTTATTGAAGACCAGCTTTAGCCCATGGTGGTCTGATAGGACTTATTGGATTATTTCTATCTTTTTGTATCTATTGAGGCCTGTTTTATGACCAATCACATGGTCAATTTTGGAGAAAGTACCATGAGGTGGTGAGAAGAAGGTATATCCTTTTGTTAGGATAGAATGTTCTATAAATATCTGTTAAGTCCACTTGGTTCATGACTTCTCTTAGTCTGTCTATGTCTCTGTTTAATTTCTGTTTCCATGATCTGTCCATTGATGAAAGTGGGGTATTGAAATCTCCTACTATTAATGTGTGAGGTGCAATGTGTGCTTTGAGCTTTAATAAGGTTTCTTTTATGTTTGTAAGTGCACTTGTATTTGAAGCATAGATATTTAGGATTGAGAGTTCATCTTGATGGATTTTTCCTTTTTGATGAATATGAAGTGTCCTTCCTTATCTTTTTGATGACTTTTAGTTGAAAATTGATTTTATTTGATAATAGAATGGCTACTCCAGCTTGCTTCTTCCGACCATTTGCTTGGAAAGTTGTTTTCCAGCCTTTCACTCTGAGGTAGTGTCTGTCTTTGTCTCTGAGGTGTGTTTCCTGTAGGCAGCAGAATGCAGGGTCCTCATTGTGTATCCAGTTTGTTAATCTATGTCTTTTTATTGGGGAGTTGAGATCATTGATGTTGAGGGATATTAATGAATAGTGATTATTGCCTCCTGTTATATTCATATTTGGATGTGAGATTATGTTTGTGTGCTTTTCTTCTCTTTGTTTTGTTGCCAAGATGATTAGTTTCTTGCTTTTTCTAGGGTGTAGCTTGCCTCCTTATGTTGGGCTTTACCATTTATTACCTTTGTAGGACTGGATTTGTAGAAAGATAATGTGTAAATTTGGATTTGTCATGGAATTTCTTGGTTTCTCCACCTATGTTGATTTAGAGTTTTGCTGGATACAGTAACCTGGGCTGGCATTTGTGTTCTCTTAGGGTCTGTATGATATCTGTCCAGGATCTTCTGGCTTTCATAGTCTCTGGTTAGAAGTCTGGTGTAATTCTGATAGGTCTGCCTTTATATGTTACTTGACCTTTCCCCCTTACTGCTTTTAATATTCTTTCTGTGTTTTGTGCATTTGGTCTTTTGACTATTATGTGACAGGAGGAGTTTCTTTTCTAGGCCAATCTATTTGGAGTTCTGTAGGCTTCTTGTATGCTTATGGGCATCTCTTTCTTTAGGTTAGGGAAGTTTTCTTCTATGATTTTGTTGAAGATATTTACTGGTCCTTTGAGCTGGGAGTCTTTACTCTCTTCTATACCTATTGTCGTTAGGTTTGATCTTCTCATTGAGTCCTGGATTTCCTGTATGGTTTGCACCAGTAGTTTTTTCTGGTTTACATTTTCTTTGACCATTGTGTCAATGATTTCTATGGAATCTTCTGCTCCTGAGATTCTCTCCTCTATCTCTTGTATTCTGTTTGTGATGCTTGTATCTACGGCTCCTTGTTTCTTCCTTTGGTTTTCTATATCCAGGGTTGTCTCCCTTTGTGCTTTCTTTATTGCCTCTGTTTCCATTTTTAATTCCTTCACCTGTGTGATTGTGTTTTCCTGGAATTCTTTCAGGGATTTTTGTGATTCCTCTCTATAGGTTTCTACTTGTTTATTTATGTTTTCCTGCGTTTCTCTAAGGGAGTTCTTTATGTCTTTCTTGAAGTCCTCCAGCATCATGATCAAATGTGATTTTAAATCTAGATCTTGCTTTTCTGGTGTTTTTGGATATTCAGTGTTTGCTTTAGTGGGAGAATTGGGCTCCAATGATGTCATGTAGTCTTGGTTTCTGTTGCTTGGGTTCCTGTGCTTGCCTCTCGCCATCAGATTACCTCTAGTGTTACTTTGTTCTGCTATTTCTGACAGTGGCTAGGCTGTCCTATAAGCCTGTGTGTCAGGAGTGCTGTAGACCTGTTTTCCTGTTTTCTTTCAGCCAGTTATGGGAACAGAGTGTTCTGCTTTCAGTCGTGTAGTCTTTCCTTTCTACTGGTCTTCAATTGTTCCTGTGGGCTTGTGTCCTGAGTCCACCAGGCAGGTCGCTTGGAGCAGAAAAGTTAAGTTGGTCTTACCTGTGGTCCCTCAGCTGAAGTTGCTAGTGGGGGGCTGCTTTTGAGCTCTTCATTAGGGCGGCAACCAGGAGGGCCTTTGCCGCCTTTTCCGGTGCCTCCCTGCACCAGGGTCCCAGATGGCATTAGGTGTCAGAAATGTGGGCAGAGTGTAGTCTCTTCTGGCTTCCCAGGTGTGTCTGTCCCTCTGAAGGTTTAGCTCTCCCTCCCCACGAGATTTGGGTGCAGGGAGCTGTTAATCGGGTTCCTTCAGGTCCGGGCAGTGTCTGGACCATAAGAGATCTACCGCTTGAGTGCCCCTATCTTCAGGTTCCCAGAGGCTGTATACAGTTTCCTCTTGGGCCAGGGATGTGGGCAGGGGTAGGCAGTATTGGTGGTCTCTCCCACTCTGCAGTC
Organism: Rattus rattus; assembly: GCF_011064425.1. NCBI lineage: Eukaryota > Metazoa > Chordata > Mammalia > Rodentia > Muridae > Rattus > Rattus rattus. The sequence continues at coordinate 32,067,440 of NC_046166.1, read as the reverse complement.
TCAGGAGTGCCCACCTGTCTGGGCGGTGAGCTCTCTCTCCCATGGGGAGCAGGGAGCAGGGAGCTGTGGGCAGGGATCAGGGAGGTTTGCCTCTTTTATTTATAAACAAGTGTCTCCTAATCAGCTCCTTCTTGACTATCCTATTAGTAGCAGAAATCAGGAAAATAGATGCATAGCACTGGACAAAATTGGTCAGACATGACCAAAGTGCAGTCAGGATTAAAAAAAAAAAAAATGTGCTCTGGGACCTTCTTGCCCAAATGTAAACTGCGAAACATTGGCCAAAGAACAATCTAAAATAAATTTTACATGAGCACAGATCTACAAGAGAAGTCCTTTGTAATGCTTTCCAGGGCACGTCGCTTTTGAACGTTCCATACCCAAAATATTATATGGAGGAAAACGTCACCTTATGAGCCTTTCCATGAAGCCTTTTCTATTTTAATGAATGTCATATACAAGGAAATGGTCTATATAACAAAGCCTCCCTGAACACTATTGCTGGGATACATCAGTTAGTTTAGACTTTCCACTTTAATCTTGGGAGAAACACATTCTAAATGCCTTTAGCAAGTCGTGCATGGGCTATTTTCTTCTCTGTGTGGGATTTATTTCAAAAGGCCCAGCCGAGCTCACATTTGTGGCATTCACCAGGCTAACTAAAGGGAAACAAATTGGCCAAGTATCATGTAAATGACATGGACATGTCTTTCAATGGTTTGTAAGCACTAAAACTTAGGGAGCGTAGACATTTGTTCAGTTTTCAACAACTCTCATCATTTAAAGACTACCTGGATGAGTTCAAGGAGTAACAGTAGGCTAAAAAAAAAAATGTGAATTAATAAAGAATCAATAATATTGCTAATATGTTATGGCAATAAGCTTATGAATAAAGATGCTGTCTGTGCTGAAAGCAAGTCCTGCTGATGAGACAATGTTGATGGAAGTAAAAATAACTTCTCTTTTTATGGAAAAATGCGGTTGGTGCCTGCCTCTTTCACAATGCTAATGATTGCCAGTGAGGGTGTTTCGTGCATTTTGTGTTTCTTCTTTACAACATTGGACACATGCTGAGAAAGTTCCAATAGAATACCACTTAGTACTTGTATCAAAAAGTACAAGTTCACATTAATATACATTAAAAACTTATCAGCTTCCCACATTGGCAGTAATAGGCATCACAATTTTAACAACTTTGGCATACCCTGCTTAAAATAATAGTTGCAATCTATTGTTCTGTTTAATAGGTCTAGACTGTGGCAAGTTAATAATTCTTCTAGATGGTATGACATCTCTTCTTCCTGGAAGCAAATTAGGAAAAAGACAAAAGCAAATTTCTTTGGATTTGTGGACAGGAGAAGAAGCTGACTTATGACTGTTCATTCAAAACCAAAATATTTCTTCCACTCAAGAGAGCTGGGGGGCAAGAAATCAGGAAGAAAATACTGAGTAGTTTAAGTGATGGTAATATTCCTACCTCCTAAACCAATTACCTATTTGAAAGTTAGTATTAGGAAAGAGAAGGCTATGAAGAAGGCACAGCCCTGACACCAATGCCCTCCCCTGTTTTATCTCAGCCAGGTATTACTAATATCCTAGATACTAGAAATACTAGATTACTAGTAATTGCTAACAATAGATTACTAGTATGATGAAATAATACTAGTAATTACTAATAATACTAAATTACTAGTATTACTAGATAATACTAATCACTGTTTTTGCTGAACACAAATGAAGGTATCCACATCTAAGCCCTTATTTTACACAAGCTTAACACACGGTTAAGTTCAAAATAACACTCTCTATTGTTCTGCCTTCAAAATTGAGAGCTATGGTTTGTGCATGGCTAACGTCTGACAAGCTATCAAAGAAAACTGTGTAACTTTTATTGTGCATATGTGGGAGTTCTCTTTATGGCCCAGCAATGTGTGGGTGATAGAACACAGGGAGAAAAGCAGCATGGTTATTTTTTAAATCCATGTGCATCTCACAAAATGTCTACAAGTTGACTATTCTGTTGCTATTCAGGTTTTCATACAGTGATGGCAGACAAATCAGGAAGTTCTTAAGTAGATATCTTTTCCTTCTAATCTGGAGAAATGTCTTGCTGAGACAATAGAAACTGTCAGCAAAATTTAAAATATTTAGATTGGAAAACAAAACATGAGGGTCAAAGTGGGAAATTAATATATTGTGTTCAAGTAATAAAGCAGAGATGCTCGTGATAAATTATTCCCAAAGTATCATGAAAGTGTTTAATCATTGGTCTAAGTCTCTTTGATTTTATGAGTCCCTAAAGCATCTAGAAAGCAGTTTCTACACTGTGTTGCACAGTGTTTCCCAACCTGTAGGTTGTCATGCGCTAGGAGTTCTTCAAACCTTTCACAGGGGCATATCAGATATTTACATTACAATCATAACAGTAGCAAACTTACAGTTATGGAGCAGCTTTGAAAATAATGTTACAGTTGGGAATCGTCACAACATGAGGAACTGAACTAAAGGACTGCAGCATTAGGAAGATTTAGAACCACTGCTGTAGTACGTCACCTGCAGAATAACTAAGAAAATGTTCTACTTCTTGTGATTCTCTTCTATTTTAATGAGATGTCTTCCTGGTTACATAAGTTGCCTGTAATTTCTTACAACACAGAAAAGGTTTTTTCATTCGAAGTTTTGAAACTTATTGCTAAGCAACACCTCTTTTTAAAAAGTCATTATCATGATCGTTCACTATGGCTATTGCTAGCAAACCAAATGGATAGCACACATTCAACTATAAGTCAATAATTAATTTTCTACAATTTCATTATTATTTAAGAAACTTCTCAATATCTTAAAGATTTATTTATTTATTTTTCATGTATATGTGTACACTGTAGCTGTCTTCAGACACACCAGAAGAGGGCATCAGATTCCATTACAGATGGTTGTGAGCCACCATGTGGTTGCTGGGAATTGAACTCAGGACCTCTGGAAGAGCAGTCTGTGCTCTTAACCACTGAGCCATCTCTCCAGCCCCTATCTTAAAGCCCAGTCAAACAAAAGGTTTATGTCCACCTTCTGATTTTTAAAATGTTGAAGTTTGAATTCTTAATTCAAGAGAGAAATTATATTTCCCTTATTTTAAAATAAATTACGGGGCCATCTAACTGGTCAACAAGTTTGGAATAATTTGTACTGCAGCTAATTCCTTTTTGACTTCTCTGTACACATCAGTATTCTGAAAATCCTTATTGTCTTTGGTAAATATTAGTCCTTTTTATCTTTCAGTTCGTTACATAAAGCATTCTATATTTCTTCCTATATTTACCTCTTTGTTGTCAAAATATCAATTATTTGTCACTTACTTGAATTTTTCAGTGCTTATATTTATTTTTTCCTTTGGTACTTATGACATTTTTCATGGTTTGTTTGTTTGTGTTGACACAGGGTTTCCTTACATAGCCCAGGCTGGCCTGAAGATTGCAATCCTCCTGCCTCAGTCTTGAAGTTACAGGAGTGCACCGCCACATCCTCGTTTTGTGTGATTCCAATCAAGTATGTGTTTATGGTTACAAATAGCTCTACTTGCCAAAACCAATCCTGACCACTGGTTGGATAATACGTGACAGCATAGCAGTAGCAGCAAGTCTCTTTGTCTTTGAAATTGGACTATAACAGCCTCTGTCAGAATTTTGAAGAATAGTGCTTAAAATGAAATATAAACTCCCTGCCATGCTTATCCCATGAAAAATTGTAATCACTGCTTCAAATCAGATGGCAACTTGTTAGGAACAACCTTGGTCATGTCCGGATATGACAGACATTTTCCAAAGCCATCATCCAATAAACAGAAGAGTGATCCAAAGACTTTTTGCCTTCCGCAGCCAACTTTCAGATTTTATGAATGCAGTTCTCCTCAACATATAATGAGTGGGCCAGTGTTACGTTTGCTGCCTCGGAATCATGAATTTGATATGAACAATTTCCCAAAACTTCCATTTTTGTCATTTCAATTGATGGTGATGGTTTCATTTCACAGAAAATTTGATACTGCAGGTTTGATCTGACCAGTTCCACTGTGAATTTGATGAGAATAACTTCCTTGCTCACTTTTCCTTTGAATACAGAGCTTGTAACACCCTGTTTGTGAGTTTCCTGCGGCCTTTGCTCATTTTCCTAGCTTCCAGTTGTTTGCGTTTGATGTAGTCATCTCAACATTTCTTTCTGATTTTTTAGCTTCTATTCCTTTAACTCCAATTTTGAATTTTGTATTTTTATTGTGATTTTTAATTGAATACAATCTTGATGATCTGAAGTTGGAATGAACAAACTTTACTTACTGTAAAAGATCAAGAGTTATTTTCAGCCTGAGGAGTCAGGTAGTCTGGAACTCTAATGTTGTGACATAAAACCATTATTAGGACTAATCACAAAAATGCAGACAGACAGTTGTGGAGCAGAAGATTGACCAGCTGATCAGATGCTGTCGAGATGGACAGCACAGAGAATAAATCTAAATTTGGTGCAAATGCCACCATGGGAGTGTCCCTGGCTGTCTGCAAAGCTGGGTGTCCCTTTACCGTCACATTGCTGACTTAGCCGGCAACCCTGAAGTCATCCTGCCAGTCCTAACTTTCAATGTGATCAATGGCGGTTCTCATGCTGGCGACAAGCTGGCCATGCAAGAGTTCATGATCTTGCCTGTGGGGGCATCTTGTTTCCAGGAAGCCATGTGCATTGGAGCAGAGGTTTACCACAACCTGAAGAACATCATCAAGGAGAAGTACAAGAAAAGACGCCACCAGTGTGGGGTGATGAGGGTGGATTCCCACCTAACAATCTGGAGAACAAAGGAGCAGTGGAACTGCTCAGGACTGCAATTGCAAAGGCCGGATTCACTGGTCAGGTTGTCATCGGCATGGATGTGGCTGCCTCTGAGACCTACAGGGCTGGCAAGTATGACCTGGACTTCAAGTCTCCAGATGACTCCAGCCGGTACATCACACCCGACCAGCTGGCTGACCTGTACAAGTCCTTCATCAAGGACTACCCAGTGGTGTCCATTGAAGATCCCTTTGACCAGGACGACTGGGATGCTTGGCAGAAGTTTACAGCTGGTTTACATCCAGGTGGTAGGGGATGACCTCACAGTGACCGATTCTCCGCAGATTGCCAAGGCAGCAGGCAAGAAGTCCTGCAACTGCCTCCTGCTCAAGGTGAACCAGATTGGCTCTGTGACCGAGTCTCTGCAGGCGTGTAAGCTGGCCTAGTCCAATGGGTGGGGTGTCACGGTGTCCCATTGATCTGGAGAGACTGAGGATGCTTTCATTGCCGACTTGGTGGTAGGGCTCTGCACTGCGCAGATCAAGACTGGTGCCCCCTGCCGATCTGAGTGCCTGGTCAAGTACAATCGATCCTTAGAATGGAGGAGGAGCTGGACAGAAAGCCAAGTTTGCTGGCAGGTCCTTTAGGAACCTACTGGCCAAGTAAGGCATGGACTGGAGATCCCTGGAGCTACCAGATCCTCTGTCCCTGATGTCATCCAGGCGGCTCAAGGCCGGCCCAGTGCTTGCCACTCCCATGTCACTGCTTCCTTAGACGTCCACCCCTGACCACCTGGAGCCCAGTTGGAGACCCCAGCTTTGTAATCATGTGATTGGTCTGAATCATTGTTTTGGTCACCTGACTTCCCAGCTAGTGTCTGGAACCCTCTGAACTCCAGTGTAATCCTCTAGGGTGCCCACACCAGCAAGACTCATCCGTGGTTTACATGCAAACGTAAAAGCCTCAGAAGCCTGTTGTGCTTTGCCCTGAAGTTATCTGTATTTTGATGTTAATTCTACTGCCCCAAGGACAGCTGCCTAGTCTCATACTCAGGAATCAGGTGACCTCACCACCTCCCCATTGAATTTGTAAAGTACAGGTGAGGGGCAGGTACAGATAGAAGGAGGCCTGTCATTGGAGGAGAAGGAAGGATGGGTGGAAAAGAAGTTTGAAGGAGGAGGAGGAGACTAGAAGAGAGAAGAAGAGACAGGACAGAGGAGGAGAGACGGAGAGAGGGGAGAAGCCATGGCAGGTGAGGTTAAGATTCTGCTCTGTGTATTTACAGGTTGTTATTAATGTTCTCAAGGGATGGATAGTACCGGGCTTTGTATGTTTAAGTGGGCAATTATATCTTACCAGTTGGATCTAAGATTATTGTGCTGTGTGTTCTTTAATGTGTAGATTTAAGTAATGTAATGGAGTGTGGGCCGACTGGTCTGGCCGGCCGCGGAGTTGGGATGTGTTTCCGCCAAGATATCTAGCAGATATCTTGGGGCACCAAGGTGTGGACCTAGCGGGGTAAAAGACATGTATACTTTTTTATTTTATATTTTTACAACAACAGAAGCCCATGGGGGAAAAAATGCAGAAAGACATGGTTCCAGATGAGAATATTTGCAGCAGTGACAGACCATATTTCATCTGCAGATAATCACTTCTGACTTCTCATCTACATAGAATAAAACATTGTTTTCCAAGAGTAATAAAATTAATTAATTAATGCAAATACAAGTTGAGCACTCTAGTCTGAAAGTCTGGAACAACTTTAAAAAGTTTTCTTCTACTGATGACTCTGTAAGAGGAAAAATCCACATGATTTTATGAGATAGATTAAAATCATAATACGAGAGAACAAAAATTATTTTCAGGATTCACTATACAACATGCATACAAAATATAAGTGAATCTATTTTATGGTTGGTCTCATCACAAAGATATCTCATTAGACATATGCAAATACCCTAAAACCCAAAAGAACCCACAATCCCATAGCACTTTGATCCCAAGATACCACATACATGCAAAGCACTAGTGTAAGCTTGTAACCCTGGCACACAAGAGGGGTTGAAGCGAAAGATCAAAAGCATATGATCATCTTTGGCAGCACAGTAAGTTCCTGGTTAACCTGGGCTACATAAGACTTTGTCTCAAACAATAAAAATAATGATTACCTTAAAATTACTGCTCATGTCTATTATCTTTTCCCATACTTTTTAAATTAGAAGAAAATATATGAAGGACCTAATTTACATTTCAAAAATATAATTTACACATTATTAAACATTTTATAAAAATAAGATTTTGCAATCAAAACTTTCACATTTCAATCAGCCTCGAATGTAAATTCAACGTCATATTTCCTGTGTTTCATTTCATTTAGTCCTGATATTTCAAAATTTAAAAATAAGACGGAGTATTTAATATTGGAAGAGGCTTTTTAAACATCATATGCAACTATTGGGTGTAACTCCCTAGTTTATGATTGACGGCCTTCAGATCCAGATTAGAGCACATGTATATGAGTCAAATAAAGCTGCGGCTTAGACCATGAAAGCTGGAAGCTCTGTACTGAAATATGTTCCTTTTTCTTCTTGCCTTCCTTCGTATAATTACCTGATCATAATTTCCCCTCTCTACCTCTTCCCAGTCCCTCCACATTCCCTGGCCCCTCCAGATCCACTCCCTTTCTGTCCCTCATTAGAAAAGAACAGGTTTCAGGTGGATCTCTGAATTCCTGGTCTACAGAGCAAGTTCCAGAACAGCAAGGGCTACACAGAGAAACCCTTTCTCAAAAACAAAACACAAAAAAAAAGGTGTAATTTATCACCTCAAATCATCATATTTAAGGAAGAAGTATTTAAATAGGGTTTTATCCTAGGGAAAAACTTGATGGATTATATCCACTTTAAATTTACTTTTCATGTATCCTCTGGAAACGGTAGGGGTTGAATTTGTTAAAAGTTTTCGATCTTAGAATAAAACTTTGAATTAATTTTTCTTTTACCTACAAACAAAATTCACAGAAAAAATATTAAAATAAAAATTATTCATTTTATCTTGAGATTGCAATGTTACAAAAAAATCTGGAGCATGCAGAGATAATCAAGTTCTGGTTACTGTTCTCTAGCTGTGTATGTTTTGTGTTTTCCTATACACTCATTTCCTCTTGTAGAAGGTGAAGTTAACTATCTATGAAGTTTAGTATTTTGTAGTGTCTCAAGTGTTCCAAGAAGGAGGAGGAATCACTGTGACAGTTCTGACACCATCCATTCTTCAACCAGACCAGCGTTCATTTTCAATCGGCATCCATTATGAGTACCAACTTCTTATCAAGCTTTATTAGAGAAATCATTCTATGGGAGAAAGATTGAAATAACTTGGCTTAGAAAAAAATGTTAAACTTTTTTTTCAAAAAAAATGGTTAACTTGTAGGTTAAAATTATGATTTAAACCAGTAGTTATGGATTTGGAATTGTCACTAACAGACCCCAGAATCCACTTGGGTTAATTTAAATGAGAAATGAATTGATTTTTTTTCAGTAACTTACATAGTTTACAAACTTCTTGGGAAGAAGAGAGAATAGAACCTACAAACTATGACCCACAAATCCACATCAAGCTGTTTCATGGAGAATGCACTGCCAGTAACATTAGGCATATACACTGCAGCTACACTACAAGCTCTAGGCAGTAGACACTAGAACATTGACCACAATGGCTAACACATCCACTTGCAATTATGTACCTGCATACACACACACACACACACACACACACACACACACACACACATACATATATATATATGTGTGTGTGTGTGTGTGTGTGTCCCTCATGACCATACTTCCAGAGGTTTTCGAATTCTGAACCAGAGGACATGTAGCTACTATCTGATTTGTGTAGTATCTATAAGGAGGGATTGGTAATCAAGATTCTAGCCTGTTTTTAGGAGTTAGAATCACAAGACAGAACATTCTCCCTCAACATAGGATGTTCAGCAGGTACTAAGCACACACATGTATGTATGTATGTATGTACGTGTCCACCAACATACATGAGGACTTGCATACAGATACATGCAAATGCACAGTGTTATGCAGCAGATGCATTGCTTCACTTCTCTTTTTCTTCACCTGAATTTGGCTAACTGTTAAAATGATGTACAAAGTAGCCCATGCCTCTCTCTCACAAATGTGTATTCCAAAGCAATGGGCAATAAAAAAAATCAAGATGCCATATGCTGAGTAGTTTAAAACAAAATGTACGCAGACTGAAAAGAGCAAAGCTGATTAGTAAAGGGAGCAGAGCTGTTCAGGAAGAGTGGCCAAGAAGGCATTGCTAAGAGTGCTGCATTTTAGCAAACACCTCAAAGTGGTAAGACACACATCTTGATGGCAAGAGTGTTTGTGTGATCCCAATCAAGCTGTTCATGGTGAGTCCATAACTAGCTCCAGGATGAAAAATGAACACTAGGAAGACCAGACACAGAGGAGATTGAACTTTTCAGGTTTTGAACCTCTGGGAAAGGTAGAGACTGGAAATGAAACATAGTCCTGGGGCCCATGATTTGTCAATCTTGACTGTGTGATAAAACTCTAGACACCAAACTTGGGTGGATTTCTTGGAATGGCTATACTAGTGCGTTGCTGAGGGAAATAAATCTTGACTTTGTAGGCATAGTTTGTAGTTTCTCTATTTCACTTGAGAGCAGTCTCGTGGAGAATTGAGATCATTCACCCCTGGAGTCTGTGCTAACTCTAGGTTGGTAATACCAAAGTTGGATTTCAGTTCACCACTTAGAAAAGGAGCAGAATAGAATCTGACTACACCAACTAATCAATGAAGCCAAAACATAGTTAATAAAATTAGTCCAAGGGGTTGGGGATTTAGCTCAGTGGTAGAGCGCTTACCTAGCAAGCGTAAGGCCCTGGGTTTGGTCTCCAGCTCCGAAAAAAAAGAAAAGAAAAAAAAAAACAACATAAAATTAGTCCAACTTGGATAGCCTTTCCATTCTGAACCTGTCCATCAACTTTACAAACACGGTGGTACCTACAGCATGGATTTCAAGTGAAGAGGTCTTAGAAGGATAGCAGACAGACATCATCCTGGGGCTTTCCTCACAGGGTTCAAAGTTTCAATAATTATATCAGTTGTTTTACTCTAAAGTCTAGGCAGGGCTACAGATATCTCTCCTGCTGCTATAAACTTCATGTCATCATCTCACGCAGCTGTACACAGCATGCTCAACTTATAAATTTAAAACTATTTAAAATGATGAGTAAAATATTTTTCAAAAATTCTAAAATCATTTATAAATAAGAATTTGGTCCTGTAAGGAACAAGTTGTAGATGCCATGTATCTAGAAAAGTATTCATTTTTTTTCTCAAGTATACATTTTCATTGACACCATAAATAAGAACCCAATAAACACAGCCCAGAGAATAAGTGTCAAGTTTATTCTGTCTCCACATGTGCTAGAGTGGCACACTGGTAAACTATAATATGCCTACAAAGAACGGTAGCCTTATAGAACTAAAAGGATAAGGGCGAGCAGTCTAGGTGCACAGAAAAGGAAACATAAGAAAGACCTCTTAGCCTTGTTACTTACTGCCTGCCAGTCCTTTGAATATGTCATAGCTTTCTAAGCCATTGTTGTAGATGTGGGTACATGAGTGCTTAACCTTTCTGCAGTGCTTGCCCAACTCATCTCCGGTCTCCAGTAAATTATGCAAGAATTAAAAACATAGAGTGCCTTCTGTTTTGTGCCTTCAAAACCAACACAATGTCCAGAGAATAGCAAAACAAAATAAATGTCTGTTATGCCCACATTGTTTGATGGTATTCTTTTTGCAAGTGGCCTAAACTCCCTGGGTGTTGGTATGCTCTGGAGTAAATGAAAGTAATTATAATTCTTACTTCATGGGAATGCTATGAGGACTAAATGCCCCATCAATGCTGTGGTTGATAATGGAGCCCCAGTCAGCAATCATAATTCACTGATTACAAGTCACCAGCCTCAAAGCCAGTTATTTATAGGAGGAGAAATTGCAGAAGGATATTTCACAAGAGGTCTAAATCACTGTTCTCAAAATAAGCAGCAAATAAATGGAGCTTCATTATTCTGATAGCACACACACAAACACACACCACAAATACATACACACCAAATATACACACCACACACACACACATACATACACACCACATTCATACCATACATGCACACTCATGTGCTCATGCATGAGCACACACACGTACATGCACACATATGCATAACCACACCACAAATACACACATATCACATATACATATCACACACACACAAACACACACACATCTGTGTGATCACGCACTGGGCATAGTATTTAGGATTTTCATTACATATCAAGTCACATGCACATTCACATTTTCTCCTTAGCATTAATTGGGTTTTAAAAAGTCATAAGCTGGGGTTGGGGATTTAGCTCAGTGGTAGAGCGCTTGCCTAGGAAGCGCAAGGCCCTGGGTTCGGTCCCCAGCTCCGAAAAAAAAGAACCAAAAAAAAAAAAATAAATAAAATAAAAAGTCATAAGCTTCAAGCATTAGTAGTCAAATAATGTAGGTTTGTTGATTGAAGGAAAGAGAGAATTCCAAGGTAATCAGCTGGAATTTATTTGTCTTTGGTGTTGAGTTGGTAGAGGGATGAGTGGGGGTTGGATTTGGGCTTTTTTGAGACAGAGTGTCATGAAGCCCAGGCTGACCTTGAACTCAGTATGCACTCAAGGCTAGCCTTCAACTCTTGTTGCTCAGTCTCCAAAGTGCTGAAATTACAGGCATACGCCTCAGCACCAAATGAGAATTTCAATCCAGGTTTAAAAATAAAGATTTTTGACATTAGCCAACTACCAAATTAATTTGACATAAAAATTTAACCGTTGTGAACTTTTTGTTCCACAATTAGAAGTTACATTGATATGAAAACATTTTTGAAGGTTTGTGAGTTCAAGTTGATTGGGGTGGGGGTAGAGTCAAACAAAAACACTATTCCAAATTGTCCTTGGTATATTTAAACATACAATGAACTCTTCGCAACCAAATCATTAAAAAGCAGTTTTGGTGGAAACAAGCACACACACACACACACACACACACACACACACACACACACACACTAGTGAATTTGTTACCTAAATCACAGGTTCTTTCCCTAACTGAGATAAATCTTTGCTCCAATTAATTTCTTTTTATAAAATCATAAACAAGAGTCTACATATTTCTCATACAAAGTAAACGCAGAATTTACTGGTGGTGATCACAATTCTGGCTTCTCATGAAAGTATGCTGAGCATGCTGTTCCTTCAATTATAGCCAGCCAACATTCATTTTGTGTTATATGAATTTCGCCAGGGAAACTCAGAACCTCTCAGCCACTTACAAATCATGTTTATATTCCCACGTGGTTTTATTAAAGGCAGTAGAATTGCTCCCCTTTAGGACTTGTCGTACAGTGTTTTATTTTTATATTTCACTTCACTGATTTGCATCAGAGTTTCCTACCTAGGGTCCAGACTCTGGGATTGCATTCATAAACATGCATACAATACGCATGTGAAATCACATTTCTTCTCTGCATGCATTAGCAAATTTCCATCAGTCTGTTACTTTTTAAACTGTTAGGTTTTCCACGTTGAACACAGACTTGGGTTACAGTTACTGACTATAATTGTTCATCAAAATAATATTTTAAGTTGTGTATAATATTATTTCAATCTATCCTTCGCCTGAGGGTTTAAACTAAACCCACCCAGAGAGTTCTACAATAAACTTAAAAGCATATTAGAGAATATGAAAGTTAAAGGAAATCTTTAGAGATTTTTTTAGCCTTGCCTCCTCATTTTTTAATAGAATAAAATACTTTAGAAAGATTGAAAAAATACCAAGTTTTTAAAACTATCGAAGGTTCGGGAAAGCAAGCATGGATGAAAATATGCATTTATAAGCAAACTGCTGAGATTCAGGACTGACTGGAGCATGTCCTTACTGTGAGATTGGGTAAATGACAGCTGACATTCCCTGTGCCTCAGTTTCCCCATCTGTAAAACTGTGTAAGGCCTACTCCAAATAGTCATTGTGAGATTAAATGAACATTTCCATGGCCAGTAGGTCTTTTCAGCTCCTGTGATACGGATGGGGCTGCTAATCACCTTAGGGAGGTCGTGACTGTGAGTCTGAAAGAAGAAACATCATGGAATCACCCTTTCCTTCTCTCTTTCCCAGGGGAAACTGCCTTCAGACCCATGTCCACACCCATCTCCTCCGCTTGCTCATCTTCACTTGTAAAATCCTGTATCCAACCAGGCTGTCTTAAGCTTACAAGCAGAGATCTGTCTCATTTCAAGTTCTAACATTTGGAGTTTGTGACTGCCGCTTGGTGGCTTTAGTTTCATTCATCACTTAATTTATATTTGGTTCTCTATCTGACCAATATCATTTGATTTAGAACTAAGTCAAGGATAAGTCACAGAACTAGTGACTTAAACACACACACACACACACACACACACACACACACACACACAGGCACATTGAAATGCTATTCAGCTCTAAAAATAAGGAAAATATTCTGTCATTTGTAATAATGTATAGGAACCAAGAACACATAAGCCAGGGAAAGAAAAAAACTAGACTCTGAACAAAATATAGAATCTAAAGCAATCAGACTCTTAAAAATAAAGGGGAGAACTGTGGTTAGCAGTGGCCTAGAATAGAATAAGTGGAGAGACATTGGCCAAAGAGTACCACGTGGCAGGGGAATACACACTAGGCTTTAAGATAGTGGGTGTATTTAAGATATGTTAGTGCATGTGTCATGGCGTCAATGTTTACCCCATACACATATGATTATAATTTGTCAAGAAAAGAATAAGAATCTGTAGAAGTACCTAAGTCAGTAAAGTACTTGCATACAAGCTTCAGGATTGGAGTTTGGGTCCCACAGGAAAAGAAGGTGTTGCCCCACAGCCCTGTGATACCAGATCTGGAGAAGCAGAAACAGGAGCATCCATGGAGCTTGCTTTCCAGTTAATCTTGACAAATTGGTGACCTCTGGGACCAGTAAAAAGACCCTGTCTGAAAAGGTAAGGTGGGGCAGCAGCTGTCTGAGACAGATACAGACACCCACAGCTAAACAGCGGATGGAGATTGTGGATTCTTACTGAAGAGTAGGAGGAAGGATTGTGGTCCTGGAAAGGGATAGGAACTCCACAGGAAGATAAACAGAGTCAATGAACCTGGACCCTTGGGGCTCTCAGAGTCTGAACCACCAGCCAAACATACATGGTCTGAACCCAGACCTCCCCAAACATATGTATCAGATGTGCAGCTTGACCTTCATGTGGGTCCCAAACAACTGGAGTGGGGGCTATACCAAAAGCTGTTGCCTGTCTGTGGGATATGTTCTACTAGCTTGTCTGCCTTGTCTGCCCTCAGAGGGAGAGGATGTGCCTACCCTAGCAGAGACTTGAAGTGTCAGGGTAGGGAAATAACCAGGGAGCCCCACCAGCCCTGAGGAGAGAGGGAGGGAATAGGGGGGAAGGATTGTGACCCGGAAGGGGATAGTTAGCAGATGTAAAATGTGAATAAGTAAAAAAAAAAACCTTTTAATTAAATTTAAAATAAGGTAGGGTGGAGCTCTTCACTTACCTTTTCTTTCCTCAAAATCCAATCTCTCAGTCTTATCTACAGGTCTGCAGAACACTGCCTACTGTGGTCTCTCCTTCTCTGCCCCAGTCTCCAGCAGATCATACAGATCTTCTCTTACAGCCTTCTTTATAACTCCATCCTCCTGTCTCAGTCACCAGCTCCACCATTTTCTGGGAATCTGCTGATGAGGTCAGTCTGGGAAGCAAGTAAGCCATTTTCAGATCTTCAGTCTCCCTCCTCTCCTTCAACTCAGCCCCAACTCCCATCCCTAGGTCTGTAGCAGACCATGTGTTATGGCCTTTCCTCACTCTCTGCCACCATTCCCAAGGTACTAAGCAGATGTTGGTAGCACTGCCTCTGGACCCTTTCAATTTTTCTTCCCCTTTCTAATTCATCCCCATTCCTAAGTGTCTGGCTCCCAATATCTTGAAACACACTCTACCCAGCCACAGTGGCTATACCTGGTAGGATCTCAGAAGCATTCCCTACAAGACAACCCACAGCCACCACCACAGTCACCTAACAATCAGAGAAGATAACAAAAACCAAGGAATGGAACAACCCACCCAACAGAGACAAAACCAGGTATCAACACGGAGGATTATAACTGTAACAAGTCTATAGATTAACACAACGACTCCATGGCAGAAGTACTAGACAGGCCATAAAACTCAACACAGACAGTAATATCTGCCAACTGAAAACAACTACAAAGTCTGTAGTTCTAGGAAAGGCTCTGAATGTACTAACACTGCTTTTTGGTTTCTGGATAACTGTTCTTGTTAGCTGAAGTATGTCAACCAAGTATATGGTTTTTGTGCTTTAAAGCTCACTCCAAGGATGCCTTGTGGCTACACTGGGATTGCAAATACCCAGAGAAGTTGCCAGCCTGCTAATAAAGACTTTCTGATGGCTTAAACCCATATCCAAGCAGTCTTTTCTGGTGAGCAATGATCATGACAACCCAGATGCCTAGATACCAGAGTAAAAACACAGTAACAGCCAGGGCAATATGTTTACAAGCAATCTTACCACAGTAGGCCCCGAGCAAGGCAACATAGCTGAAGCACAAGACAAGGACTTCTAAGTAGGCTTTATGAATATGGTAGAGGTTCCTGAAGAGTAAATGGACAAATCCCTTAAAGACATTTCTGAAACACAGTAAAAGGAAGAAAAGAATTCAAGACATGAATGTGGAGAAATAATCAATAAAAAAAAAAAGCCAAACTGAACTACACCTGGAAATGAAAACTTTGGAAATTCAAACAAGACATCATAGATAAGTTTCACCAACAGAATACAAAAGGCAGAAGACAGTCGGATCTTTGTGAATTCAGGGCAAGCCTGGTCTACAAATTGAGTTCCAGGACACCCAGGACTACACGCAAAGAAACATTGTCTCAGAGGGAAAAATTAGAATTGAATGAAAATGAACATACCCAAATTTATAGGACACAATGAAAGCAGCTCTCAGAGGCAAGTTCATATTACCAAGTCTTACACAAAAAAATTAGAGAGATTGCATACTAGTTCTAGGAGAAAAAGAATAAAATAAACAGAATTACATTCTAAATTAATAGATGGAGAAAATAATGAACTAATAATAA
Organism: Rattus rattus; assembly: GCF_011064425.1. Classification (NCBI taxonomy): domain Eukaryota; kingdom Metazoa; phylum Chordata; class Mammalia; order Rodentia; family Muridae; genus Rattus; species Rattus rattus. The sequence goes on along the minus strand of NC_046166.1, from coordinate 32,051,339 downwards.
AAATAATAATAATTTTAAAACTGAAATGTTAAATCAATAAAATAGAAACAAAAATGCCAATACAAAGAATCAAAGATTGAAACATGATTTTTTGAGAAAATCATGAAAAGCAATTATCCAATTAACTTAAAGGCTAGAATGAACCAAATTTGTTATCCATATTCACAAAATTAAAGAGATATGGGTGACATAAGTCCACACACCTGATATTTGACAAGGAGGGTAGAAATATACCCTAGGGGGGAAAAGACAGCATCTTCAACAAATGATGTTGATAAAACTGGATGTCTGCATGTAGAAGCAGAATAAGTCCACATGTATCACCCTACACAAAACTCAACTCCAAGTGGATCAAAGACCTCAGCATAAAACAAGATATACTGAACCTGGTAGAAGAGAAACTTAGAAACAGCCTTAAAGCTCATTGGCACATGTAAAGACTTTCTGAACAGAACACAGAACAGGCACTAAGATCAACAATTAATAAACGGGACCTCATAAAACCGCAAGGCTTCTCCTCACCAAAGGACATGGTCATTAAGACAAAACAGAAGCCTACAAAATGGAAAAGGATATTTAACCAAGTACATATCTAAAATGGCTAATATCCAAAATATATAAAGAATTCAAGAAAATAAATAGCCCAATTAAAAATGGGGTACAGCTGTGCAGTGGTGGTGCACACCTTTAACCCCAACACTCAGAAGGAGGCAGAGGTGTTCAGGGATAGCCTGGTCTACAGAGTGAGTTTCAGAACAGCCAGTACTGCACAAAAAAACCCTATCTTTGAAAAATCTAAAAAGCGGTGGGGTGGGGGAATCACAGATCTAAACAGAGAATTCTCAACAGAGGAAATTCAAATGGCTAAGAAACATTTAAATGGTCAACATCCTTAACCATCAGGGAAATGCAAATCAAAACTACTTTGAGATCCCATCTTAACGACTATCAGAATGGCTAAGATCAACAAAACCAGTGAACAGCTCAAGTTAGCAAGGATGTGGAGTAAGAGGACCAGTCATAAATTGCAGTTGTGAGAGCAAACAACTCAAGTAGTTTTCAAGGCTTTGTGTTGCTCTCCACAAACTGACAGAAGATCCTATTGCTAAAGACAACACCCACATAACTCATTAAACACAGAGAAGTCAAGCTGGTGCCTACATAGAGCTTTCGCCCCTACAGACTAGTGTTTATGGTACTAATAAGTACTCTTCATGCTACCAAAGGAATAAGGCAAACACCAATCCAGCTACAAATCCTGTGATCTACAATGGTGACCTGCCTGCAAAATATGCTGGTACGAAGTAGCAAAAAGCTCATGGGAGTAACCAACCAGTATTTGACTTGATTTAAGGTCCAAACGTGAGATGGAACCCATACTTGGTGCTCTTCAGGTGGCCAAGAAAGTGAGACTATACAGGCCAAGGACTTAAAGAAAAACCAAATGCTACTGTTCTGCTAAAGGAACATAGCAGTGTAATCACTCCTGATGACATTCTGCTATATTCATAGATCCCTGCCTTTCTCAGCCATCATCAGAGACACGCTTCCTTCTACAGCAGATTGGAACAAATATTAAGAACCACAGCCAGAAAATATAAAGAGTGAAAGACTATGGAACACTTAGTCCTAAACAGGATGTCTCCATCAAATCCTTCCCCTCAGATCTCAGAGAACTCTACAGAAGAGGAGGAAGAAAGAGTATAAGAGCAAGAAGAAATGATGGGCTGCCATTCCCAGCAGGAAGTAAGCAACACAAAACAAACTCAACAGCATCATTGGAAGTTCTTTGTCATATAATGTTAAGTCAGAGCATTGTTATTTTATGTTACCAGCCCTCTACAAAAATATTATGGATTTCATTTTCTGTATCCACGGGATTCAATTCAGTGCAAACGTGGGTGTTTCTTGTGCTTTTTGTTTGGCTCCTTTTATTCTGACATTTTTCTCTATCCCAACTGGTTTGGTTGTTATTATATTTTGTTTTATTTTATTATTATCCCTTAGATACCTGTTTGTTTTCTAAGGAGAGACAAAAAAGGGTGTGGCTCTAGATGGGAGAGGAGGCAGGAGAAGACACGGAGGAGTCTCCAGAGGCAGAGGAAACTGTAATCAGAATATATTATATGAAAGAAGTCTATTTTCAATTTCAAACAATAAGGTGGATAACAATTGATACCAACCTCTGAGCTTCACATATGCACACAAACAGTGTGAATGTGTGTGTGTGTGTGTATGTGTGCGCGCATGCGCATGCACATGTCCATGCATAAGCACAGCATGCACACATGTACACTGGTACTTTCACATATTTAACTTGCACACACACCTATAACATATACACACAAGAAAAATGCAAGTAAAAATTATAATAAAAGTTCTCTGGCAAGGAAAATCAACAGTGGATCTCTTCCAACACCAACATACAGCACACAGTTCATACAGTGTGCCACACAGGATAACCCCCCAGTAAACATTCACTCTGAACATCATGAGTTTGGCTTGTTCTGAGTGCCTTGTATTCTGATACTTAGTGCTTTATGAAGAATAGAGAATAAACAAACACTGCATGAGCACACTAAACATTTCATTCAATAAAAACATGTGACTGATAAAAGCCCAGAACTGTGGGTACAATTTTAAGATAATAATTATATTAACTGAAAAGTAGAATCATGATATATACTTTGCCTGAAGCTTCTGGTTTTTGTTTCTACACTGAGTGTGCCTAAGTCAATGAGAAAACTAAGTGAGTGTCTTCTCCTTTCTGAAAAGAAAGGAGAATTTGATGCAGAATGAAACTTCATTGGGTAGTGACACTCCAGAGGGATTTTGAAAGCCCCGTGGCATTTGTACAGGTTAGATGTTGTTGACTTAATGAATCGAAGTGATTGGACCAAGGTATGCCAGACAGCTAATTAAAGATTATCTGTGGGTGTTTCCAGAAGAGGTTAGCACTTGCATCTCTAGACTGAATAAAAGGTATTTACTGTCACCTTTGTGAACGAGTAACTTTTAATCCCTTAGGGAATGGAATAGAACAGAGAACTTGAGCAGAGTTATCTATCCTTCCCTGCTTTTGGTTTTGGTCATTTTAGATTTGAGTAGAGGCATAGATCATTATTAGCTCTCCTGGCTCTCAAGTCTATGAACTGGACTATGACTGTACCACTGCCCTCAGAACTTCTTGACTCCCATGAGTCAATTTATCATAATCACTTACTACATATCTTCATACATATAATTGACTCTCTTTCTCTAGAGAGCTCAGTGAGAAATGAAAAGTTAGAAAATGTCACAATGGGAAAGAAAGAACCAGCTTATTATGCTATGATATTTTCTGTTTTTAATTTAATTTTTTTTACCTCTCCCTCACTGCCCCCCTCCTGGTCACATCCTCCCACAATTCTCTCCTCCCCCCAATATTTTCCTAACAATGTGGGTTTTTTCACATTGACAATTTAATTAGTATATAACAATAAATATTACTTTAGCCCTGTTAATATAAGATTCTTTAATTTTATTTAATCTTGTTATACAATCCAGATTTTATCCCCCTCCCAGTCCACCCTTTGACTATTCCACATTCCATACCTCCTCCTCCACACCCCCCAGTCTCCATGAGACTGTCCCCACACCCCCACCTTACCAAACCTCCCCATTCCGTGGGGCCTCATCTCTTGAGGGTCAGGTACAACTTCTCTGACTAAACCTAGACCCGGCAGTCCTCTTCTGTATATGTGTTGGGGGCCACATATCAGCTGGTGTATGCCCCTGATCTCAGGGGTCCAGGTTAATCGAGACTGCTGGTCCTCCTACCGGGTTGCCCTCCTCCTCCAGCTTTTCCCTAATTCAATCACAGGGGCCAGCAACTTCTGTCCATTAGTTAGGTATAAATATCTGCATCTGACTCTTTCCGCTGCTTGTTGGGTCTTTTGAAGGGTAGTCACGATAGGCCACTTTCTGTGAGCGCACCATACTTAGCAATAGCGTCAGGCCTTGGAGCCTCCCCTTGAGCTGAATCCCACTTTGGACCTGTCTCTGGACCTCCTTTTCCTCAGGCTCTTCTCCATTTTTAGTTTACAAGTATAAAATAAGCTACACATTAACTATAATAATTCCACTGCTTAATCTACAAAACTAAGTTTAGTGTGGATATTAATAAATTATTCATATCAGACATCCAAAATTATTTTTAGAAAAAAATACCTTGGATATCTGAATAATATGAAAACACCCACAAAATATCTGCTTTCATGATTATGTTATTAAAACATTTCAGACATGCTCATTGTCTCATACTTATCATGAACTTAAATATGAAGTGACTTAAAGATATTCTAATAACTTGCCTGGGTATGCGTACCCCACTTACAGTATAGAATGAGTGATGGAGGCAGAAGAATCAGGAGTTCAAAGGCATCCTTGGCAACATAGTGAGTCTGAGCTCAACCTGGGCTAAACAAGATCCTACCTCAAACACATGATGTGAAAAAAGAAAAAAACTTGCTTGCTGTAGGAAATCAGTGCAGAACCTTGAGGAAACTGTCAGAGATCCCAGGGAGTAAACCACCAACCAAAACGAAAAGAATTCACGAGCCAGTGCACGACGCCTCCTGCATACGAAGCAGAAGACTAGCTCATCTGCCATCATATGTAGGAGAGATGATTGGTTCTGTGGATGCTTGATGCCCCAGAGAAGTGGGTGAGTGGGAAGTGGGTGGGTGCAGGAGCACCTTCTTAGTGACTGTGGGGAGGGTGATGGTGTAGGTGGTTCATGGAGGAGAGACTGGGAAGTAGGATAACATTTGAAATGTAAGCAAAATGATTAATAAATGAAAAATAATGTGTAATAAAGTCCAATAAAAAATAAAAAAGAAATGTAAATTTAAAAAATGAAAAATAATAAAAGAAAAAAGAATGCCAAATCTTTTACTTAGATTCACTGAAAAAAAAGAAAAGAAAACTGCTGCTTACTGAATTTACAAAGAGCACATTATGTAAAAGTAACTCACTCTCACAGACACACAGCCAGGAAGGCGGGTATCTCAAGTTCAACATTTGATCTTCCCATCAGCCGCATTATGTCTCAGGCTTTCCTGACTTCATCAACAACACTACTTCTTTCTTCCAGATTATCCAGCCAAAATGACTGTATGTGTGTCCACTCCTCTCTTTTTATTAGAAGTCATACCTCAACTGTCACAAACTCCTGTTGGTTCTGCTTTCAAAATATGTCCCAGGCAGGTACTCTTCATCATTCCTCGCTGTGGAATTTTATCCCTGCCATCTCAGTCGCCATCACTCTTTCTCACTTAGATTCCTGCATTTTAGATGAACTCTCCTGGTTTCCTCCATCATACCCAACACCTGTGCTTGGCATAATTGTCAAATGGATTAATGACAACCAAGAATATATCTCATTCCTCTAGCTAAAATGCTGTGTGAGTTGTAATTTCCTAAAATGCTGGGAGAGTTGTAATTTACTAAGAATGAGCACTTGTGACACAGAGGAGAGTGGCTAACATCAAATGGCTTCCAGTCTTAGTCGTAGTTCTTAAAAAGATTTTGAGAAGCAAATGAAGAGACATTTATTTGAACAGTGATTCAAATAAGACAGTTTTATTTAGTCGATGGACCACTTCATAAACAAAACTCAGCAGGGGGAAACAATCTATTCCTTACACCGAGCCTCTGGAATGGTCTGAAGACAGTAAGAGGACTACCTTGCTGTTCCGTAACTTTTTCCACTGAAAGCTGTTCTCATTTGAAGAAGAAACTTCTGTACCTGCACAGCTTCCCCACTGTACCACCATGACAGGTTAGTAGCATCTGTGACTGATTCTCCTCTGAAATGAGAGCTGGTCGAGCTAGCTCAGCTGACTCTGTAGCATTTCACCAAGAATCAACGGAGAGTTTTATATCTAAAGAGCCCATAGGCACAGCATCCTTACGATAAACGAAACTGTTTAACAACCCTGCTAGCCAAAGAGTGACCTCTCAGCACCCAATCAGTCCTCCTGAAGCCAATGAACTCCTGATAAAAATCACAAAATCCCTAGACTTGAAGGTGACCCTTAGGCCTCTGGGCTCTCTGCTTACCAGATGACCAAATAAGAAAAAACAAATTATGACCTGTTAATTTTTAGAGCTGTCTTTTTTCTAGATTATCTGAAACTAGGGTGAAAGGGAGAATGGGAGGTGGTCAATAAATATGGCTATTTTCTTCTTGTGACATAGAAGTCTCACTGAGCAAATGTCAACTAGTATTACCAACACATTTCAGTTTCTGCCTTTCTTCATTTCAACATCTCCAGCCTGAGGGCTGGGGCAGGGATGGCAAGCCACCATAAGAAAGAACAGAGCAATCATCACGAGGAAGTATGGGCTCATCATAATATGCGTAAATGCCTGGGTAGCTGGCAGCTCATCATTCAGTCGTGATGTATTTTTGGCCTGTGTATTTCCCATGATGCTGCTGTCATGTGCACTACTCCGATAATATTTTGGTACAGAGATAGATCTGAACTACCAAGTAAGAAAATCTTAGAAGAGCTAGAAGGATGGTGTCTCTCTACAGTAATTGTTTGATTCTGGTGGATCTCATCACATCATAGATTGTTTCAAAGCTCGCCAAATATTGATCAATTTTTTCACAAGGCTTATACCTCCTCTCTTCCCCCTTCCACTGAGCTTTGACCCGAGTAGAAAATGTTTTCTTCAGATTGTCTGCATGAGATATTTTCTCTGTGTCTCCATGATGCCTCTTCTGAGTGCTAAGCCCCACCTGGGAGGGCAGCCTGCATGGAATGTATCACGTTTGGATTGCATTGAGCCACGTGCCATCTCCAAAAGGAAAGAAAGAAGGAAATGATCTAATAATGTATCCGCTGACGCTAGCGTGGGGTGGGGGTACCTCTTGATGCGGTGTCCCTCTGTTAAAGTCACCCTGTCCTTTCAAAGGTAGTACAGCAGCTTTTCCTATTTTCTCCTTCCAAATTTTGGTAGAGATGTTCTCCACCTTGTCGTTTGGGACCTAGGGATGATTCTGCTATCCTCAGCCTCCTGTGCTTTCCCTTGCTGTTGCTGTACTCCTGGTCACCCCTGTATAAATTGTCTGTTTGTAAGCCTTCTTTAGGTCCTGCTTTGGAGATGGTATCTGCTTTTCCAACAAGCCCCTAACAAATGAATTTGCCAATGGAACAGACAGTTTCTAAATATTTCCTTATTCCATGTACCAGACTATAAAAAGGTAAGAAAGTCAATAATCCTACCAAGTTTAGCATATTCTCTGCCAAAAGAATCCCTTCCTATTTTAATAAGCATATGTGTCAGGTATTAGCTTAAACATCCCTTCTTTAGACCTGTGATGAGGCCTGGTCTTTCTCACAGCATCTTAAGTTCTTTTCCTGACAACTTACAATGGTTTCTGTATTTTCACTTCATACCCACTAAACCACATGGGACAACACAGTTCACTTCCATGTTACCTTCCCAAGCAAGGCACCTAACTCATGGTAGCTAACCAAGGCATTCATATTGACTGTGTGGCTGAATTTGACAAATAAATACGAGGAAAATGGCCATCTACCTCTCAACATTCATCAGTTTGCCCATCCATTCCCTGCTGGATTATCATGGTTCCTGTTCACCTCCCTGGGACTAGTGATGTCACAATCACTCAGGTCTTCCCATCTACACACTCCTATGGATAAGTATTGCTTTCCCAAAACAGAGTGCAGAGCTTTAGAATAGAGTCCAGGGCTTAGAGTGTCTTGTCTGTTTCTTTTCATTTTGTTTGCATCCTCTACATGGGATCTTAAGTAAGAAAGTCCAAAACTGAGTCTACTCCTAGGCCAGAGGTTCTCTACAAGAGCATAAGAGGTAGAAAGGATGCCAAAGAGACTCGAAACAACCAATTAGAAGTGATCTGTTCTTCCTTGCTAATTTAAACAATGATATCTTCCATACCCAGTGTTTTGCTCCAGGTCATTCATTCAGTCACATAGTTTGTTGCTTAAACAGAACAGTTTCAAATCAAAAAATAAACCATAAAACTACTAAAATGTTTCCAATCCCCTGCATGACTCAGTAATCGTTGCTGTAGATGTGGCTGCCACTGTAGGTTCCATCATCAAAATGACCATTTCTCCATCTTAACATCTTGTCATTTCCCCTTCTCTATCTTCTTTTTAATTCACTTTACATACCAATCCAGTCCCACCCTTACAAGTCCCTTCCCCCCTATTGTCCCTCCTCTTATCCTTGGAGAATAGAGAGGTCGGGGTGAGGGTGACCTTGGGTACTACCCTACCTTAGGGCATATAATCCCAGCAGGTCCAGGTACAATCATTCCCATTGAGGACCAACCGGGCAATTCAAGTATCGAGAAAGGAGATCCAATGGCAGGGAACAGAGACTGAGACTGCCCCCTTTCTTTTGTTAATGGACCCACATGAACACCAAGCCATACACTTGGTACAAATGTGTAGGGAGTCTAGATCCAGCTTCTGCATGTACCCTTGTTGGTGGTCTAGCTCTGTGAGTAGTCCCAGGCTAGTTGAATCCATGGGTCTTCTTGGGGTGTCCTTGATCCATCCACCTTGCTCACTTCTTGTCCCCACTTTTCCACGAGATCACCCAGTTTCTGCTTGATGTTTGTCTATAGGTCTCTGAATCTGCCTCCGTCTGCTCCGGAATGAAGCCTCTCAGGAGACAGTTGAGCTAGGTTCCTGTCTGCAAGCATAGGAGAGCATAATTAATAGTGTAAGGGGTTGGCTCTCTCACGTGGACTAGGTCCCAAGTTGGAGCTGTCCTGGGTTGGTTGTTATATCAGGCTCTGCTCCATCTTTATTCAGGCTCATCTTGTAGGCAAGACTAATTTTGAGTTGATAAGGAAGTTTTATATGAAGTTTTCAGATAACTCCAGACTTCATGTGGAAAGCCAGTATAAAAGTCTGACATCTTACAATCTCAAAATATTTTTAAATAGCAACTTTTTTTAAAAATGACATCAGCTGAAGTCTCAGTAAAGACTCTTGCTTCATGCACTTTTTATCCAATTATTAAATGCAAATATGTTTTATAGTTTTAATTTTTGAAAATGTTTTGACTTTTTATATATCCTTACACCTTGACTGGAAAGTATATTAGAAATTTATAATATTTCAATAATCAATTTTTTGGTGACAATGACAATATGTGATATTAAGTACTTATTTATATATGAAGATGTTCATATGAAATAAAGTCTTAAACTTCAAAACAATCTTAAAAGAAGCTCATCGTATTCCTTTGGGTTTATCGTCTTTGTGTTCCCATAAAACATGCACCTTGGGAAGATAATTGATTTTGCTTCATCCACTCTCACAATAAGTCATCTTTTGACAACTTTCTAAGTAAGAGGTTGCTGAACTTCCTTACGCTTTTGGAATTTTGTGCAAATTTCACGAAAAAGAAGTTTTACCCCCTGCACGTTTGTGTTACAATCTTCTTGGGAATGAACAATCTCTTGCTCAAAATCTACAGTACCAGGAAATTCTCAAAAAAATCAAAAGATAAAATTGTCTAGCAGCCTAAGAAAAATATAAGTTCTGTATATCTTTGCTTTCTAATGAGAAACTGCACCATGTGAGTAGATAAGGTGACAAAGGATACAGCGGGCTGTCCCTTCATAAGACAACTCTAATTTTGACATGTCTGAACTCTTAGCACACTTGGTGAACTTCCACAATGTTCCACCAGACATAATGAACCACTAATGAAATTTTACTGGGGGAAAAAATACAATGTATACTCAAAATTTCTTTAAGTCTGAAGGAGCAAATTCCATGAGAATGATGACCTCCTTATATGAGAGACGGCCACAGCAAAGCTCAGAAACAAATCTGTCCCCAGCAGCTAATAATTCACCTATTATCAAGCCTTCCAGCATCATAATACCTCAGCCCCAACTGTGAGCCTGCACACATGTGCCAAAACAGCTGATGAATGGCAGTGGCCAGCCAGGTTGGTAATGTGCCTGGGGATTTGGGAACTCCACCTACCCTATGTGTTAGAAGAATTTATGAAGATAACATGACATGCTAATATATTTTTACAGCTTAAACAAGATATTCAATGCCATTTTTGAGAACCACACATAGTTTATCAATATAATTCCAAAGACCTTTATCCCCTTTTTGTTGCTTTGCTGCTACACATAATATAATTATTGAAAGGTTAAGGCTGACTGGTGAGGGGAAGCATTTGAACCCTGGAAGCTTCCTTCCTTTGTATTTCTGTGTCTTTATTCTGATCATTGGTTCATCTTTGATCTGGGTTATTTTTGAGGTTCTCATCCTAATTCAAACTTCAGTCATAGTAGAAGTATATTTTTTTAAAAAAATGTAATGTATTAGGAATGGCCTGTGTCCCACAGTAGTCTTATATCTCTTCTTAGAGGGTCAGGTTGCAGGTCAAGTACGAAAGCAGCATTGGCTAGATTTCAGGCACCTTTCAGGCAGCAATCAAGCTCACCACTCTTGAAGGATAACGCTATTAGTTTGTAGGTAGAAGAAATATCAGTTCTGTTCTCTGCCCTAGCTGTGTGGAAAGCTCAGATCAACTGTGAAAAACTTCTCTTTCTCTGCTATGGTCTGCCTGAATTGTTATGGAAGACTAGTTCAGGCTTTTCTGCTTAATAATATTTAATGTATAAAGAAATGCACTTTGCTCCATGGGGGAAAAATTCAACAAAGTCCCTGCGAATGAACAGAGTTAAACATCATGACTGTGGATGGTAACATAAAAGACTATCCTGCAGTGAGTCCTTAGACTCTACCTCAGACTGTATGTTTTTCCTGAATTTCCTTGTTTGGTCCTCACACATCCCTAAAATACATGGACTCTTGTGATATCTCCATCTTGGATCTTACTCTCTACCTATAATATTTTCAGGCTTTTCCCATTTGAAGAACTGAATCCCAATATCAGCCTTACACCTCTCTTGAGAAGTCGCCCTAGCTATCCCAACATTCATGTTTCTGAAATGTAAACGTTAGATCCCACTTTGTTTTTCACTCATTATCCTTTAACTTTCTCTCCACTAATCAAACACTACTTACGATGAGAATAAATGGTGTTCCTCATCTGCAATATCCAGCAGGTGATTAGCCTCCCCATCCCTTTGTCTCGCTTGATTTTCTAGACATTTGACTTGTTTACAACTTTTTCAAATTATTTTCCATATTTCTTCTTCTTCAAATCTAAATAAATGTTTTGGGGGGACAGGGTTGTCATTTTCTATCTCTTACACTCATGACATACTTGAGGTCCCCAGAGTCTTCATCTATCCTTTGGCCTTATAGCCAATTAAACAACTCCATGGTGCCTTCTTACACTCTCGATGGCTTCCCATGCATTATTTCTTGTATCAGTGTTTTTACTCCTGATATCACTGTAGATTAAATTGTAGAGAATTTTAGAGAGTCAATCCATATGGGACAGCAAATTCCTCTCAAGTTCATTACTTAAGCTCGCAGAATACCATATAGATGTTTAACAGGTCACTTTGAAATCAGAGTCAGTTTTGAGTTATGCTGTAATCTTAACAATAGAAGAACATATCAAGAACTAAATATAACTTGTAGTACAGAATTATTTATCTGTTAAGTTCTAAAATCTATTATTTAATCTCTATATTTCCCCCGCAGAAGAGCGTATGATGTTAAATATAGCAGACATTACTAATGAATGTTTTTCTTATTCTAAGGCACTCACATTATTCTCTTTTATACCAATCTAATTTGATAATGAAGTTGTAAAGTTTACAATACTATTTTAAAATCTCCTCTTTCTGTTTATCCTATCATTACATGTCATGGAATAACATGACTTTGTGACTCACTCTTTAATTAGAAGTTTGAATGCAAGCCTTGACTTACCAAGTTTTTTCTCAACCTGTCTTATATTCTTTTCTTCTGCTGTAATAAAATATTCTGACTAAAGAAACTTTAGAGGGAAAATGTTATGGTTCATAGTCGGTGGAAGGGAAATCACAGTAGCAAGAGCTTGAAGCAGCTGGTCTTATCGCACCTTCAGTAAACAGAAAGCAACACGTGAATGCAAGCACGATAGTGTTCAGCCTATTCCCTTCATGCCTGTAAAATCCAAAATAACCTTGCTTAGAGAATAGTGCCTCTCAAAGGGGGCAGATCTTCTAACTAAAATTCACATAATCAAGATGGTCCCATATTCTGAGGTCTATCCCCCAGATGACTCTAACTTCTGTTACACATCTTCTTGGATATGTCATAAATCCAACTGTATTGGAGGAACACAAAGGCACATTCTAAAAGTGATTCTGTATTTTTTTTCTTTTTAAGAAACTGGGATCACAAGCTATTTGTCCTATTTTTTTGTTGTTCGGTTTTGTTTGTTTGTTTTGGGATTTTCTCTTAAGCCTTCAGAGCTCTCCTCACACTTCATGCATAGACTGTTCTGTTAAAAGGGACCCTTGTACACTGCTAGTAGGAACGTGCATTACTAAAACCATGAAAAACAATAAGGATGCTCTCCTCAAAAAGTCAAAAACAGAACTGTTATTTACTTATTGGTATACTTCAGAGAAAAGAAACCAACATTTCACAGAGATGTCTGCGCTGCCATGCTTTACCATAGTATAAGATATAGAACTAATCCCAGTTGCCCAGCAATAGATTTTTAAAAATTGTAGTTAATATACACAATGTATTAATAAGCATCATTTAATAAATGAAGAACTCTCTCCGTTGTAAGGAATCTGGAAGTACGTGTTAAGTAAAAGAGCTAAACACAAAAAAGTCAACTACTGAGTGATTTCACTTCTTATGAAGAATTTCAGCAAGTAAATCTAAACACAGAAGGCTGGCTGGCAAATGCTAGGTTCCTAAGGAAGCTGGGTTGTGGAAAAATACTGACCAAAGAATACAAATAAATACACATATACAGAAGTAAACATAACACTCTGCCTGCACCCGGAACTGAAAACCAGTCTCCAGGAGCACTGACACACCTGAGAGAAGAGGGAAGACCACCACTTCTGCTCCAAGAAAGTTGCCTGCAGCCCCTAGGATGCACAAACCCAGGAGCAGTCTGGGACAGGACACTTCCACTTTCTGCTTGTGCCCAGAGCCGAACCAGTTCCACAGCTCTCTGTACCCAAATTCTTCTAGGTGAAAGCTGGTCTCCAGGAGTACTGACACACAGGTTTACAGGGTCAAGCCACCGTTAGAGAGAACAGGACCAGCTAAAACCACAGACAAACAGATGGCAAGAGGCAAGAACAGGAACCTAAGCAACAGAAACTAAGACTACTTGGCACCACCAAAGTCCATTCTTCCACCAAAGCAAACACTGGACTCCCAACACACTGGAAAAGCAAGACTTGAATTTAAAATCACATCTCATGGCGATGATAGAGAACGTCAAGTAGGACATAAATAACTTCCTTAAAGAAATACAGGAGAAAACACATAAAAAAGTAGAAGCCCTTAAAGAAGAAACACAAAAATCTCTTAAAGAATTACAGGAAAACAAAACCAAACAGGTAAAGGAAATGAACAAAACCAGCCAGGATCTCACCAGAGACTATGAAATCCAGAAGATCGTGGGAAGATGTCATACAGACACTAACAAAATACAAATGCCAGCCCAGGCTACAATATCCAGCAAAACTCTCAAGTAACATAGATGGAGAAACCAAGATATTCCATGACAAAACCAAATTAATGCAATACTTTTGCACAAATCCAGCCCTACAAAGGATAATAGATGGAAAACTCCAACACAAGGAGGGAAACTATACCCTAGAAAAAGCAAAATAGTCTTCTTGCAACAAACCCGAAAGAAGAGAGCCACACAAACATAATTCTACCTCCAACAACAAAAATAACAGGAAACAACAATCACTATGCCTTAATAATTCTTAACATCAATGAACTCATTTGCCCAATAAAAAGAAATAGACTAACAGACTGAATACATAAAGAGGACCTAGCATTTTGCTCCATACAGGAAACACACCTCAGAGACAAAGACAGACAATACCTCAGAGTAAAAGGCTGGAAAAAACTTTCCAAGCATATAGTCCCAAGAAACAAGCTGGAGTAGCCATTCTAATATTGAATAAAATTGATTTTCAACTAAAAGTCATCAAAAAAGATAAGGAAGGATATTTTATATTCATCAAAGGAAAAATCACCAAGATGAACTCTCAATCAGGAATATCTATGCTACAAATGCAAGGGCACCTACATTCATAAAAGAAACCTTACTAAAGCTCAAAGTACACATTGCACCTCACACAATAATAGCAGGAGACTTCAACATCCCACTCTCAGCAATGGACAGATCATGGACATAGAAACTAAACAGAGACACAGAGAAACTAACAAAAGTTATGAACCAAATGGATTTAACAAATCACTATAGAATATTTTATCCTAAAACAAAAGAAATATCTTCTTCTCAGCACCTCATGGTACCTTCTCCAAAATTGAGCATATAATCGGTCACAAAACAGGCCTCAACAGATACAGGAAGAAAGAAATACCCCCATGCATACTATCAGATCATCACAGATTAAGACTGGTCTTCAATAACAACAAAAACAACAGAAAACTCACATAAACATGGAAGTTGAATAATGCTCTACTCAATGATAACTTGGTCAATGAAGAAATAAAGAAATTAAGGACTTTTTAGAATTTAATGAAAATGAAGGCACAACATACCCAAACTTATGAGACACAATGAAAGCAGGCTAAGAGGAAAACTCATAGCTCTGAGTACCTTTGAAAAGAAACTAGAGAGAGCACAGACTAGCAGCTTGACAGCACAGCTAAAAGACCTAGAACAAAAAGAAACAAATACACCGAAGAGGAGTAGAAGGCAGAAAATTATCAAACTCAGGGCTGAAATCAACCAAGTAGAGACAAAACGAACTATAAAAGAATCAGCAAAACCAGTTGCTGGTTCTTTGAGAAAATAGACAAGATGGACCCTTAGCCAGACTAACAAGAGGGCACAAAGAGAGTATCCAAATTAACAAAATCAGAAATGAAAAGGGAAACATAATAACAGAAACTAAGGAACTTCAAAAAATCATGAGATCCTACTACAAAACTCTATATTCAATAAAACTGGAAAATCTAGATGAAATGGACAATTTTCTAGACAGATACCAAGTACCAAAGTTAAATCAGGATCAGATAATCAGATAATAATCGCATACCTCTTAAAGAAATAGAAGCAGTTATTAAAAGTCTCCCAAACAAAAAAAAAAAATCCCAGGACGGAATTCTATCAGACCTTCATTGAAGACCTAATACCAATACTATCCAAACTGTTCCACAAAATAGAAACAGAAGAAGCACTACACAATTCCTTCTATGAAGGGACAATTACACGTATAGCTAAACCACACAAAGACCCAACAAAGAAAGAGAACTTCAGACCAATTTCCCTTATGAATATCGACTAAAAAATAGTCAATAAAATTCTCACAAACCAAATTGAAGACCCAGAAATGAACCCACACACCTATGATCACTTGATCTTTGACAAAGGAGCTAAAATCATTCAGTGGGAAAAAAGATAGCATTTTCAATAAATGGTGCTGGTTCAACTGGAGGTCACCATGTACAAGAATGCAGATCGATCCATTCGGATCACCCTGTACAAAGCTTAAGTCCAAGTGAATCAAGGACCTCCACATCAAACCAGATACACTCAAACTAATAGAAGAAAAGTGGGGAAGAGACTCAAACACATGGGCACTGGGGAAAATTTCCTGAACAGAACACCAATGGCTTATGCTGTAAAATCAAGACTTGATAAATGGTACCTCATAAAACTGCAAAGCTTCTGTAAGGCAAAGGACACTGTCATAAGGAAAAACAGCAACCAACAGATTGGGAAAAGATCTTTACTAATCCTACATCTGATAGAGAGCCAATATTCAATATATACAAATAACTCAAGAAGTTTCACTCCAGAGAGCCAAAAAACCCTACTAAAAAATGGAGCTAAACAAAGAATTCTCATTTAAGGAATATTGAATGGTTGAGAAGTACCTAAAGAAATGTTCAACATCCTTAATCATCATGGAAATGTAAATCCAAACAACCCTGAGATTCTACCTAACACCAGTGCAAATGGCTAAAATCAAAAACTCAGGTGACAACAGATGCTGGCGAGGATATAGAAAAAGAGGGACACTCCTCCATTGTTGGTGGGATTGCAAGCTGCTATAACCACTCTGGAATTCAGTCTGAAGGTTCCTCAGAAAAGTAGACATAGTACTACCTAAGGACCCAGCTATACCACTCCTGGACATACACCGAAAAGATGCTTTAACATATAACAAAGACACATGCTCCACTATGTTCACAGCAGCCTTATTTATAATAGCCAGAAGCTAGAAAGAACCCAGATGTCCTTCAACATTGGAATGAATACAGAAAATGTGGTACATCTACACAATGGAGTACTACTCAGCTAATGAAAACAATGACTTTATGAAATTTATAGGCAAATGGGTGGATCTAGAAATTATCATCCTGAGTGAGGTAACTCAATCACAAAAGAACACACATGGTATGCACTCACTGATAAGTGGATATTAGCCCAAAATCTCTGATTACTCAATCTATAGACCACATGCAGCTCAAGAAGAAGGCCGACCAATGTGCAGATGCTTCAGTCCTTCAAATGGGAACAAAAATATTCATAGGAGGGGATATAGAGACAAAGTTTGGAGCAAAGACTGGAGGAATGGCTATTCAGAACCTGCCCCACCTGGGGATCCAGCCCATATACATACAGCCACCAAACTCAGACATTATGGCAGATGCCAAGAAGTGCATGCTGACAGGAGTCTGATAGCTGTCTCCTGAGAGTCTCTGCCAGAGCCTGACAAATACAGGGGCAAATGCTAGCAGCCAACCATTGGAGGAGCTAGAGAAAGGATTGAAGGAGCTGAGGGGGCTTGCAACCCCATAAGAACAACAATACCAACCAACCAGGTCTTCCAGAAACTAAACCACCACCCAAAGAGTACATATTGACAGACACATGGCTTCACCTGCATATGTAGCAGAGGATGGCCTTGTTGGGCACTAATGTCAGGAAAAGCCCTTGGTCCTGCCAAGGCTGGACCCCCCAGTATAGGGGAATGCTAGGGTGGGAGGCAGGAAGGTGTGGGTGGTTGGGTAGGGGAACACCCTCATACAAGAAGGGGGAGAGTAGATGGGTTAGGGGGTATTTGGACGGGAAACTGGGAAAGGTGATAACATTTGAAATGTAAATTGAAATATATCCCATTAAAAAAAGAAGTAAACATAGCTGTGTGGGTAAAAATCTTTGCCACCAAGCCCAAGGACTTGAGTTTAGTCCCCGGGACCCACATGGTGGAGGAAGAAAATCAATGCCAGCAAGTAGTTTTCTTACCACACATGCACATACATACCCACACAAATACATACACATATATGCACAAAATAAATAAAATGTAATAAAATATTTTAATTACAGAATGAGCAAGTTCTATTTTTATGAATTTACTACAAAAATAATAATATGATGTCATGTATTCGTTAATTAGCTATGTGTACATATTTGTATGTTTGTAAAATTTAAAATGTCAGTATCTGTTTTTATTAAAAATAAATAAATACAAACTATTTGGCTTGCTCTAAGAAACTACGTATAATATGCATTTTTAAGTTGCTGACATTGGACTGGAGACAAAATAAGAGTCAATCTAAATTCTCCATTGGCCCCTTGTGACATAGACATGTTACCGAGTCTCTCTCAGACAATTGCTTTATTCATTGTAGAATCAGATGACATATCTAGATAGAAAATGAGCTTTTGGTCTTCAATAAACACTGTTTTACACAAGTATTTTGATTATTTCTTGTAATTTCTCCGTTAACAGGGATGAGCCCTATTTAGCTTTCTGTCCATAATGCATCCACATAACATGCTGAAGGGTTTCATAAAGAATGCTTCCTGAATAAAAATTTACATAGATGATCATGTCAGTCCCCTCCTTTAGTCTGCCTCTATGAACAGTCTAATGTGGGGGCTTCCACACACATCACTCCCATCACTGGCTTTGCAATCCAAAGCTGGTCATGAGCTAAGTGTTCTGTCTGCACACAGTGAGCGTTTATAGGAAGTGCTTCCAACTTGATCTTTCAGTCACCAACTGCTGAATGTCAATGCTCGAAAAAGCCATACAATTCTGAGTCACACCAGACACACCGAAGGAGCTTTACATGGATACTTGATAGTATGACAGACACC
Source organism: Rattus rattus (assembly GCF_011064425.1). Taxonomy (NCBI): domain Eukaryota; kingdom Metazoa; phylum Chordata; class Mammalia; order Rodentia; family Muridae; genus Rattus; species Rattus rattus. The sequence goes on along the minus strand of NC_046166.1, from coordinate 32,033,009 downwards.
TTATCCATGTAGGCTGCCAACTTTAAGGCTATTTTTTTGGTTTCTGAAACTAAATTTTAAAAGCCAGTGTCTACATTCAGTCAAAATGCATCAGTTTGCATCTTGACCTGCATACCTGACATTAAAAACCACCAACAAATGCTAGCACGCTTCAAAGCATAAGCCAGTTACAACTCCAGGCCACCATTAAAGTAGCGGAAATGCACTGTTTTGACTAAAGGAATCAAGCATTGTCTCTATAAAATTTTATGAGTACTCCAAAGAGCCAGCTTTCTCATCGTCTTCTAGATAAACAAAGTCTTAAATTCCACAGACCAGAGTAGGATTTAAATAAAATTTTTTTAAGATTTAAATTCAGTACACATATCTCTCTGATTAGATGTGACACATGGTTAATATCAATGAGGACCCCAGAAAGGCCTGACTGAAGGGTAACCATCCCAGCCACATACATTTAATTTGTTTAAGGTGAAATGATGCTTTATAAAATAAACACTGTCAAAATAATAAATAAAAGCATCTAATATAGAAATCCTTCTATCTCCGTATTGGTATACATGCAATTGAATCAACAAGATTAAATAATCTTATTAATAGCAGGTACTATGTATCTATGAATACAACTTATAAAATTATTAAAATGAAATCATCAAAAACTATTTATTTTCATAGTGTGCTTTAAAATGAACTCACAATTATAAATAGCCTGCTAAAGTTCACCAGGCTACATAAACCAACCTGTAGTACTGAGACCTCAGAGGAACATTCATCAAATACCTCAGCTCCTTTCAGCTCAATGATACAGAAATATTTGGTAATAAGTTGTCAAGTTGGGTTTAGGAATCAATATAGAAATAAACAAAAACTGAACAAAATCCTTTCTACCATATTTTGTCATGTGAACTCTTCCTTCCCGATAATGACCCGAACAATCCTTGTCCTGATCAATTGGAGAAAAAAAAACTACTTTAACAGCAAATAAAGTTTGATTAATTTCTATTTAATTTAGAAATAATGCATTTGTGGATAGAGTCTGTAAAATTGCTGAGAACTCACAAAGAATGCCAGAAGTGATGAAGTGTGAGAGGGAGGGACCACATCAGGCTGCAGGGTGGTGATGCCTGATGACGTGCAGCTGAGAATCCCAAGGAATGATGAAGTGCATTAGGCCGTGGTCCTGGCATGGCGAACATCCATCCACAGTGAAGACTCCAGCTGACGGCTTATTCCAATGAGCAGGAAAAGTACAAAGTCATCAGACTGGATTTTGATTTATAGAAGATGTCTCATCTTTGTGGGATCTCCTGTATGTATATATCGACAGTGACATGTGGTCAGCAAGCTTCCTCAAAGACTAACAACCATCGTGCAACTTCCATGTGTGCTTTGTTTTGAAATTCAATAAAACCAGGTATAAACAGACCCTTGACAGCAACTGTTATTCAGCCCATATTGATTGATTTTTCAAGACAAGATAGTATGCTCCATGAGGAACTAAGAAATGTTTCAATACAATATCCAACACGTAATTTATGACCTGAAAATATTAAGTGGATAAGTGGAGGAAGGAAGTAAAGGAGGAAGTTAGGAAGGAAGGAAGGAAGGAGGGAAGGAAGGAAGGAAGGTCAACATAAATCAGGGACAAAGATGATACCATACTCCAGTGCTTCCACACTACGGCAGAAGACCAGGATTTACCAGTGTTTAAAAGACATGACAAATTCTTGTACAATTTTTGTGCTAGTTATGAAGCTACTTCATAAACTGTTTAAGCCAGAGAGTGCACCTTAAACATTGTAGTACCATTATCCCCCAATCCAGTACCACAAATACAATGAAATAATAAAGCCAATGATCCATCAAAATTCATATTTATAATAAGGTTGAATGACAACTGAGAAGTGGTGGCACACGCCTTTAATCACAGTACTTGGGAGGCAGAGGCAGGCAGATCTCTGAGTTTGAGGCCAGCCTGATCTACATAGTGAGTTTCCAGGACAGTCAGTGCTACACAGAGAAACCCTGTCTCAAAAACAACAACAAGCTAAATGGCAGGACTCATCTAACTCATACCCTTTTATCCCCATGAGACTGTCCTTAACTAGGTATTGCTTTTCTGAACAACTCTCAGGAAAGAATTTGATCTGTCTACATTAGTATAAATTGAGAAATTCAATCACATCCTAAAGCTAGATGAAGACACCCATTTCATTTTAAGCCGGTAAATAAGGTCTGTAGCAGTATGCTTTCCAGGCCATCTTAGGTTTTCCACATTCTCAGCCTAGCCTTTTATTCATTTTTAGCATGTATTTGTGTATTGTGTATTGTGTATATGTGCACACATGTATCATGGTGCATGTGTGGAGATCAGGGAGATCAGAAGACAACTCTCCAGAATTGGTTCTTTTTTCACACCTGCGAGTCCTGGGGATTGAATTCAAGTCACCAGTCTTGTCAAAAAATACCCTTATCTACTAAGTCATCCCACTGGCCCTCACTTGCCTTACCCTTTTGATGATTCGCCAGGCCAGACCATCTAAGGCATTTTTTACTCCAAGTAAAAATTAAGCATTCATTAAGATTGAGGATTAATTTACTCATCATTATTTAGGAATATATTCTCTAACCTATATTCATTCCATTTGAAATTGTGTCACACCTTTATCGGAGACCTTTGTGTGTGTGTGTGTGTGTGTGTGTGTGTGACTCAGAGTTGTCTGTTTACCACAATGTTCATTACTCTCAGATTTTTTTGTTGTTGCTGTTTTTTGTTTGGTTGTTGTTGGTAGTGGTGATTTTTATTGTTGGTGGTGTTATTTGTTTTGGTTTGGGTTTGAGTTTGGGTTTTTTGGAACTGCCAGCGTCCCTTCTGCTGCTATGAGAAAACTATTGATCATTTTCTCCCTTTTTATCCAGTTTCTATATCTTTTCTCATAAAGAAATTTTTAACCCTAAGATGAATGAATGAATCAGGACACTTTTTACATCCCATCTCCATTTACAGTGAAAGCTAGATAAGTGCATATACTTTTCAAAAGCAGAACCCTGAAGAAAGAATATTGGAAAAGCATGTGCATACAGTCTGCTAATAAGAGGCGGATGTAGAGAAAGTGAGTTACCTAGGATACCTTCTAACTGGTCTATACGGGGACTCTAAAAGATAGATAGATAGATAGATAGATAGATAGATAGATAGATAGATAGATAGATAGATAGATAGATAGATAGATGTAACTAGCTAGCTAGGTAGGTAAGTAGGTAGATTGGATAGCTTGTTCCAGCACCATGAAACACAGACAACTTGAAAGAAAAGTGAGCAGACAGGCCAGAGTTAATGGGGAGAAGGAAGTCTGCAGTGAACTGGCTGCAAAGGAGAATACCTAACTAACATGTTAGTTCTTGGCAGAGCCCTCTGAACTGTACACCTGGGACAGAGACTGTGAGCTGTCAGCAGATACCTTTGACTAGATTACAGAATAGGTGTCAAAAGTAGAAAATGCACAAGGTCCTCTCCAAGCTGTTTTCTTCTTCTGCGTGCTGTGCTTTTGTGGATACAGGTATCAGCGTGGCCTCGGTGGAGATGCCAAACCACTTTTTGGAATGGACCCTGGTTACCAATCATGCAGACTCCTAGTGGCTAAGACAAACTTCCTTTTGATGGAGGATAAATAAAGGGAAAAGGAAAAGCCTCTTGTAGTCAAAAGAGATGTGGCAAGTAGGAATGTAACAGCTTGTGCAGGCAGGCATGATAATTTACAGAAGACTGATTTGTGTGTAGGAATATAAGATTTCCAATGACCTTACAGGCAAGTGTTTGGTAGGGAGATGACCCAGGAAAACACCCATAGGGCAGGAAGGAAGTGAAACAGAGAAGAAGTCAGTGTAAGGTATATTTGGGGGTAGGTTTTAACTGTGGACAAGTGGAGATCCAGTCCTACAAAAGAACTCAAGGAGATGGAGACTATGTCTCCAAGATAACCGGTTAAGTGATATTCACTCCCCAATTCCACTTATTGACAAAGAACCACGTTGAAGGGACCTTAGTGCCACAGTTCTTCCAGCATGCTCTAGTGCCAGACCAAAAGCACTCCAGAGGCCAGAATAAACCCAAAGCACAATCCTCCAGGTCTACTGCAGGGAACAGTGACACGGACATGCGTGAGAACCAAATGCCAAGCAAATGCAAGCAACACAGACATGGTGTTTATTACCCCAAATTCCCATGAGACTCTATTCCAAATGCTGACATATTTATGATCTGACCAAAACATGAGAGAAATAAAGAGAAAGTGCACTTGTGCATAAAAGGATGTTGTGTGTAAAAGAAAACCAAAATATCATTTTAAATGAAAGGTTCCTTACTCTATATTTCCTGAGGCTTTTGAGAATTGATATTAGTTTAGAACGAGATTGGCAACTGGAGACCTTGGAGCCAAATCCATTCTGCCAACCTGTCCCCATCTATGAATGATATTTGTATTTTTTAAAAATGGTTGGGAAAAGTCAAGAGGACTATATCACAGTACATGAAGTTTATATGATATTCATTGTCTGTAAAGATTTATTGGAATACAGCCACACCCATTCGTTTATATACTGTCAATGACTACACTGTCAATGACAAGGCTGAGTAGCCATGACAGGGACCATCTGGTCTTCCAGACCTAAAAGTTTAAAAGTTTATTATCTGACCCTTCACAGAGAGTTTGTCAACCCATAATTTAGAAGCAGACTCACTCTCGGAGACTCTTCAAAACATGAGTACTCCCCAGGGAACAGGAGACAGGGATAGGCCCATCCTTCCTTTAAAGAAAACTTTCCTGGTCAGACTCCACAAAGCAGTCTCTGGGTACCTTGGATAACAAGGACTTCCCATCAGCCTTCCTTCCCTTAAGTCCCTACCAGCTGAATACATACCAGCTGAAAGTCCTTCAGAGCAGAAAATCATGCATGCAGGACTGAGATTCATATATGCAGTGATGAAAAGTTAAATAGGTTTTTAGATTTATAGTCCCTGGTTTTTCTATTTCAAAACATAACACTTTGCAAATACCTGTTACCCTTTTCAATTTTCCCAGACACAAATCCATAGTGGAAACTAATGTCTGAGCTCTTGAAAAGATTCTCCTTGTGAGAAAGGAGGTCAAAAACAGGACAATGTGAAATAACATCAAAAGGAGGGAGGGAGGGAGGGAGGGAGGGAGGGAGGGAAAGAGAGAAGAGAGAGAGAGCACGCTCTTAAGTCAGCAAACCATTGAACTGAGAACGGGGTCCCCATTGGAGGAATCCCATTAGAACAACAATACCAACCAACCAGAGCTTTCAGAAACTAACCACTATCCAAAGCGTACACATGGACAGACCCATGGCTCCAGCTGCTTATGTAGCAGAGGATGGCCTTGTTGGTCACCAATGGGAAGAGAAGTCCTTGGTACTGCCAAGGGTGGTTCCCCCCAGTATAGGGGAATGTCAAGGGGCGAGGCAGGAAGTGGGGGTGGATGGGGAGGGAAACACCCTCATAGAAGAAGGGGAGGGGATGGGATAGGGGGCTTATGGCCGGGAACCGGGAAACGGGGAAAGGGAATAACATTTGAAATGTAAATTAAAAATATCCAATAAGAAAAAAAAGAAAGAGCTTAATTGGTTCTATTTAATCATCAGGTAGGGGACTACTGAACATCTGAAAGAATAAAGCTTTGTATAAACTGGTGGCTGTGATGTTCACGTATTAAAACTGGCAAACTTAATCAGATCTCAAGGGAAGCCAAATCTAATCCAGATCCTTACCACATGGTTATCTGTCCGGGCACAATAGAAGGGACTGGATATGTAAACCAGGTCTTCCCCGCAATGCCCAATGCTGCCGTGATCTATGGGTGTGCTTACAGACCAGCATTGCATCCCTCAGAATGTCAGAGTCCGTTCCCAAGTCTTGTTTACGGGAGAGCATCGGTATTCTCTGAGGAAATACGTCAGCATGAAAGGGCCTTTAAATAGCACAAGAGAAAAGTGTTCTTGGGAGGAACCCAGTCTGTGATAAACTTTGAAGTACGAAGAAGTGGAAGTGAATGTTAAACGCAGGCCTTGTCCTAAAAAGTTCGTGAAAAATGAAATGTACAAGAAAAGTTGGATCCTTGCCATGACACCCATTACAGTGTAGACGAAGGACCTGACCTTTCATGTTAAACTTACTGTGTTTTTGACACATTTAGTCAATTAAAACGGGTGAAGTGTAATTTGTTTTTCTTAAGTTTAATACAGCATGTCAATAGAAGTTAACCAAAATTTATAGTTGGAACACTAAAGCTGCCACATACACTTAAACAAATGGACACAATTTATCATAGTTGAAATAAAGAGAACATCACGGGCATGGGACTTTACACTTCACATAAGCGTGTTGCCAAATATAGGAAAGCAAGCTCCTTCTCACACTTCCAATAGGAAAGACATGTGGGTTCACATTAAATATTGGTGTGAAAAACCTGGCAGGTATCCAGTCCTAAGGAGTGTTAGCGTTGGCACTTGCACTGTGTACTTTTACTATAAATTGTTGTAGCGTTTATTTGACATGGAATACCCAAAGGATTGATGAGCAGAAACGGAAGATTTTTTCATCACGCCATATTACCTTTTTCATACATCTATACTAAGCTTTTACGTCTTCAGACTCTAAACAAATAGCCACCTGTATTCAATCGGCACGAGATATTTTTCATGAAACTATAGTTTGCCTTTTTATAAACCTATAAAAGTACACATTTTCCATTTTATTAGTCAGCTAAGCAGGGTGGATTTAATAATAAAACTTATAAAATGCAGTTTCTTTACAGACAGTTTAACATTTTTTTGGCTTGTTTGGAGTGTCACAAGGACAACCAAATTTACATCACAGTTCCTGTCTCTTTTGAACAAGAACAAACTGCTATGATTTTGTTTATCTTTACACTGAAAGAATTCAGCTGACCCTCCCCAATTTATATACTAGTTTATAGATTCACGAAGATTCAGGAATAATATGAAACTAGGTAGGGGAGAAATTACATAGTGTAATCAAATACAAATATTTGGGTTTGCTATCTATAACATACATAGTTATATGCAACTATAGTAATCAGCTAATTAACAATAAGTGCAAAGGCCCCAACTATGGTGATGACATCAACATATAGTCTCCTTGCAAAACTAGAAGGGGATATTGGAGTCAGTTTATGTGGGTTTTGTTGTGAGCCTAGCCTTTAAGGACTAATCCATCTCTCTAGTCCCAGAATCCATTTTAAAACCTTGGAACTAGCCTATGTAAAGCAAGCAGTACTATTTTGTAACCAATATGATGCCCTACAAGCAAAGAGTCTATAAGATTCCAGATTGTAGATATGGAAATATGTAATATACACATTTACAATCCTATCTATAAAAAAACACCTGCTGTAATTATATTATATATACCATCCTAAGACTTGCATGCTCACAAACACTAGCTTCAATGTCCAATACAACCAATTGTAACTATTACTGTAGTCAGTGATTTCAATGTTTAAGCCCATCAGAGATTGATGCCTTTATCTGATATGCCACTAGACTACTTTTAACATATATTTTTAAAAATATATTTAAAAAATGTTTTTCTCTTTGTCTTTAGGTCCGTTTATCTATTTCAAATGTACAGAACCGAACCCTACATAGTACATATTGAGATGAAAGAGTTTGCAAGTGACTCTTTTCAAACAATTATTATATTTTATGTACTTATTTATACACATGTTAACACACACACACACGCACACACATACACACACATACTTGTGTAGAAGTCGGGACAACTTGTAAGAATCATTTCTCTCCTTCCACAAGTAAAGTCACCAGGATCATACTTAGATTCTGAATCTGGTAAAAGAAAAAGTGGGACATAGTCCTGAACTTATTGGCACATCAAAGAACTTTCTAATCAGGACACCAAGAGCATGGGCACTAAGAATGACAATGAATAAACGGGAAGCTGAAGAACTCTTGTGTGGCCATTATTCAGGCAAAGCCTACAGAATGGGAAAAGTTATTTAGCCATTGTTCATCTGGCAGAGGGTTTGTATCTAGAATATAAAAAGAAATTTTAAAATAACTGACAACAAGAAAACAAATAACTGAATTTCTTTTTTTTCCTCCGTCTTTATTAAATTTGGTATATCTTATTTATATTTCATATGGTAGATTATGTTGATAGTTTTCCGTATATTAAACCATCCCTGCATCCCTGGAATGAAGCCTACTCGATCACGATGGATGATTGTTTTGATGTGCTCTTGGATTCGATTTGCCAGAATTTTATTGAGTATTTTTGCGTCGATATTCATAAGGGAAATTGGTCTGAAGTTCTCTTTCTTTGTTGGGTCTTTGTGTGGTTTAGGTAAAAGAGTAATTGTAGTTTCATAGAAGGAATTCGGTAGCGCTCCATCTGTTTCAATTTTGTGGAATAGTTTGGATAGTATTGGTATGAGGTCTTCAATGAAGGTCTGATAGAATTCTGCACTGAACCCGTCTGGACCTGGGCTCTTTTTGGTTGGGAGACCTTTAATGACTGCTTCTATTTCGTTAGGAGTTATGGGGTTGTTTAAATGGTTTATCTGTTCCTGATTTAACTTCAGTACCTGCTATCTGTCTAGGAAATTGTCCATTTCCTGCACATTTTCAAGTTTTGTTGAATATAGGCTTTTGTAGTAAAATCTGATGATGTTTTGAATTTCCTCTGATTCTGTAGTTATGTCTCCCTTTTCATTTCTGATTTTGTTAATTTGGACACACTCTCTGTGTCCTCTCGTTAGTCTGGCTAAGGGTTTATCTATCTTGTTGACTTTCTCAAAGAATCAACTTTTGGTTCTGTTGATTCTTTCTATGGTCCTTTCTGTTTCTACTTGGTTGATTTCAGCTCTGAGTTTGATTATTTCCTGCCTTCTACTCCTCCTGGGTGTATTTGCTTCATTTTGTTCTAGAGCTTTTAGGTGTGCTGTCAAGTTGCTGATATATGCTCTCTCCTGTTTCTTTCTGCAGGCATTCAGAGCTATGAGTTTTCCTCTTAGCACAGCTTTCATTGTGTCCGATAAATTTGAGTATGTTGTACCTTCATTTTCATTAAATTCTAAGAAGTCTTTAATTTCTTTCTTTATTTCTTCCTTGACCAGGTTATCATTGAGTAGAGCATTGTTCAACTTCCATATATATGTGGACATTCTTCCCTTATTGTTATTGAAGACCAGCTTTAGCCCGTGGTGGTCTGATAGGACACATGGGATTATTTCTATCTTTCTGTATCTGTTGAGGCCTGTTTTTTTTTTTTTTTTTTTTTAACTTGAGTATTTCTTGTATACATTTCCAGTGTTATTTCCTTTCCCGGTTTCGGGCAAACATCCCCTCCCCTCCCTTCTTTATGGGTGCTCCTCCCCATCCTCCCCCATTGCCGCCCTCCCCCAACAATCTAGTTCACTGGGGTTCAGTCTTAGCAGGACCCAGGGCTTCCCTTCCACTGGTGATCTTACTAGAATATTCATTGCTACCTATGAGGTTAGAGTTCAGGGTCAGTCCATGTATAGTCTTTAGGTAGTGGCTTAGTCCCTGGAAGCTCTGGTTGCTTGGCATTGTTGTACATATGGGGTCTCAAGCCCCTTCAAGCTCTTCTAGTTCTTTCTCTGATTCCTTCAACGGGGGTCCTATTCTCAGTTCAGCGGTTTGCTACTGGCATTCGCCTCTGTGTTTGCTGTATTCTGCTGT
>NC_046166.1:31653647-31676276 GCF_011064425.1 Rattus rattus | reverse complement strand
ACCTGAACATAGTAAAAGCTATACACCATACCAGTTGCTAACATTAAACTAAATGGAGAGAAACTTGAAGCAATCCCACTAAAATCAGGGACTAGACAAGGCTGCCCACTCTCTCCCTACTTATTCAATATAGTTCTTGAAGTTCTAGCCAGAGCAATCAGGCAACAAAAGGAGGTCAAGGGGATACAGATCAGAAAAGTAGAAGTCAAAATATCACTATTTGCAGATGATATGATAGTATATTTAAGTGATCCCAAAAGTTCCACCAGAGCACTACTAAAGCTGATAAACAACTTCAGCAAAGTGGCTGGGTATAAAATTAACTCAAATAAATCAGTAGCCTTCCTCTACACAAAAGAGAAACAAGCCGAGCAAGAAATTAGGGAAACGACACCCTTCACAATAGTCACAATATAAAATACCTCAGTGTGACTTTAACCAAGCAAGTGAAAGATCTGTATGATAAGAACTTCAAGCCTCTGAAGAAAAAAATTGAGGAAGATCTCAGAAGATGGAAAGATCTCCCATGCTTGTGGATTGGCAGGATTAATACAGTAAAAATGGCCTTTTACCAAAAGCAATCTACAGATTCAATGCAATCCCCATCAAAATTCCAATCCAATTCTTCATAGAATTATAAACAGCATTTTGCAGATTCATTTGGAAAAGCAAAAAATCTAGGACAGCAAAAACTATCCTCAACAAAAAAAGGACTTCTAGGGGAATCACCATCCCTGATCTCAAGCTGTATTACAGAGTAATAGTGATAAAAATTGTATAGTATTGGTACAGAGACAGGCAGTGAAATTGAATTGAAGACCCAGAAATGAGGCCACATACCTATGGTCACATGATCTTTGGCAAGGGAGCTAAAACCATCCAGTGGAAACAAATGGTGCTGGTTCGTCTGGAAGTCAGCATGTAGAAGAATGCAAATTGATCCATTCTTATTGCCTTGTACAAAGCTAAAGTCCAAGTGGATCAAAGACCTCCACATAAAACCAGATACACTCAAAGAAAAAAGTGGGGAAGAGCATTGAACACATGGGCACTGGGGAGAATTTCCTGAACAAAACACCAATGGCTTATGCTCTAAGATCAAGAATTGACAAATGGGACCTCATAAATTTGCAAAGTTTCTGTAAGGCAAAGGACACTGTCATTAGGACAAAAGGACAACCAACAGATTGGAAAAAGATCTTTACCAATCCTACATCTGATAGAGGGTTAATATCCAAAATATACAAAGAACTCAAGAAGTTAGACTCCAGAGAATCAAATAACCCTATTAAAAATGGGCTACATATTTAAACAAAGAATTCTCAACTGAGGAATATTAAATGGTCATGAAGCACCTAAAGAAATGTTCAACATCCTTAGTCAGCAGGGAAATCCAAATCAAAACAACCCTAAGATTCCACCTCATACCAGTCAAAATCGTTAAGATAAAAACTCCAGTGACAGAGTTGGGGATTTAGCTTAGTGGTAGAGCGCTCGCCTAGCAAGCACAAGGCCCTGGGTTCGGCCCCAAGCTCCAAAAAAAAAAAAGAAAAAAAAAAAAAAAAAAAAAAAACAAACAAAAAAAAAAAAAACCCGGGGTTGGGGATTTAGCTTAAAGAAAAGCGAAATACCTGGGTTCGGTTCCCAGCTCCATAAAAAAAAAAAAAAAAAGAAGAAAAAAAAAAAAAACCCTCCAGTGACAGCAGATGCTGTCTTGGATGTGAAGAAAGAGGAACACTCCTCCATTGTTGGTGGGATTGCAGACTGGTACAACCACTCTGGATATCGGTCTTGAGTTTCCTCAAAAAATTGGACATTGCACTACCTGAGGACCCAGCTATACCTCTCCTGGGCATGTACCCAAAAGATGCTCCAACATATAACAAATACACATGGTCTACTATGTTCATAGCAGCCTTATTTATAATAGCCAGAAGCTGTAAAGAACCCAGATGCCCTTCAACAGAGAAATGAATACAGAAAATCTGATACATTTATACAATGGAATACTATTCAGCTATTAAAAAAACAATGACTATGTGAAATTCTTAGGCAAATGGACGGAACTAGAAAATATCATCCTGAGTGAGGTAACCCAATCACAAAAGAACACACATGATATGTACTCATTGATAAGTGGATATTAGCCCAAAAGCTCAGATTACCCAAGATATAATCCACAGACCACATGAAGCTCAAGAAGAAGAAAGATAAAAGTGTGGATGCTTCAGTACTTCTTAGAAGGTGGAACAAAATGTTCACAAGAGGAAATACGAAGACAAAGTTTGGGCCAGAAACTGAACAAAAGGTCATCCAGAGACTGCCACACACAGGGATCCATCCCACATGCAGTCACCAAGCCCAGTCACTATTGTGGATGCCAAGAGGTGCATGCTGAACCACTGAACTGAGAACGGGACCCCCATTGAAGGAATCAGAGAAAGGACTGAAAGAGCTGAAAGGGCTTGAGACCCCATATGAACAACAATGCCAATCAACCGGAGCTCCCAGGGACTAAGTCACTACCCAAAGACTATACATGGACTGACCCTGGGCTTCAACCTCATAGGTAGCAATGAATAGCCTAGTAAGATCACCAGTGGAAGGGGAAGCCCTTGGTCCTGCCAAGGCTGGACCCCCAGTAAATGGAATTCTTGTGGGGAGGACAGTAATGGGGGAGGACTAGGAGGGGAACACCCAAATAGAATGGGAGGGGGCGTTAGGGGAATGGTGGCATGGAAACGGGGAAAGGGAATAACATTTGAAATGTAAATAAGAAATACCCAATTTAATAAAGATGGGGGGGGGAGGTGCATGCTGACAGGAACCAGATACAACTGTCTCCTGAGAGACTCTTCCAGAGCCTGACAAATACAAAGGCAGATGCTCGCAGCCAACCATTGGACTGAGAATGGAGTCTCCAATGGAGGAGTTAGAGAAAGGACTGAGGTAACTCAGGGGGTTTGCAACCCCATAGGAAGAACAACAATATCAACCAAACAGACAGTTCAGAGCTCCCTGGGACTAAACCACCAACCAAAGAGTACACATGGAGCAACCCATGGCTCCAGCCGCATATGTAGCAGAGGATGGCCTTGTCAGACATCAATGGGATGAGAGGCCTTGGCCCTGCCTATGAAGGCTCAATGCCCCAGTGTAGGGGAATGCCAGGGCAAGGAGGAGGGAGGGATTTGGTGGGTGGGTAGACGTGGAAATACCTTCATAGAGGCAGGGTGTAGGGGGATGGGATGGTGGGTTCCAGAGGGGAAACCACGAAAGGGGTTAACATTTGAAATGTAAATAAAGAAAATATCCAATAAAAGGAAAAAACTCTAATGAGACGGTCCTTTAATTTAAGAATTTAGGAATTCTTATTTTAATAAATCGAAGAGCAAGGCAATTGCCCTGTGGAGCTAGTAATGAGGATCAAAATGACCTGAAGCAAACATAAGAGACAGAGCCCCAGAAACATTTGTTGTAAGGTTGGAGGTACACCTGTTCTAGAATGAATATGCCTTTCCCAGGACAAATAACTCCATGGACTTAAGGCAGTGATAAAGAGAAATTTCTCAAAGAATAGCATGCACCCAGCTCTGGAGAATGCTCGAAGAGGAGCTAGCCTACAACAGAGTTTGCATCCCATACATGCTGGTCAGGCCCCAGGTTGTACTTTGAACAATTTAAATAGGGACTGGAGACTGCAAGTCTAACCACTGAGGCAGATGGAAGATTTACACTGCAAAGTTATTCCCAGTACTATTTCTTAAGCACACCACCATCATGGAACAGCGGGTCATTCTAGAGTGACAGGGTCCGGTGGTAGAAAATGACATGTATTGGCAAAGCAAAAAGAAGAAAAGATAAAAGAGCTGGGGTGGGGAAGTCTTGCCCAAGCTACGTCTAAATCAAGCAACTTCTTAAGAAGAAGAGCATCTTGTATAATCCTTCCAGGAGGAAAATGGAAGGAAATGGGGGTTGCTTCTATGAAGACAGTAGAAACAATCATACAGTGTGGCACAAACACAGAAGGAGGGTAATCAAACAGTGCTGCTGCATAAGGGGAACACTGGGTATCCCAAGAACTTGACTCACCAAGCCCACAGTGGCCTTGGGACTGATTCATAACTAGAGTCTACTGTGCTGGGAAGAGGGTGGTTCTCAGGAACAGAAGAAACACTCCTTCAAGGCCCTGACCCCCGACCATGACCAACTCTCTCAAGCATATTCCTGGTTTTGGAGAAGGTGCTTCATTTATTCTCTTTAACTCAGGGCCGTAGGGAAAGCTCCCAAGGCTGTTACCAGATCTGCCCAGCATGCTCCTGGGTTAGCTTTATTTACTATGTTTCCTCCCCATCCATATATGAGGACCTCAGGGAAAGCCTTGCTTGACCAGGCCAGCCCTCGGCACAACAGTGTTTTTGTATTTCAAGTAGCTGTCACACAAGGTCTTCTTGCCCACCTGGTAGAACTATTTCTCAAGAAGAAAACTGGACCTTTATGCCACACTAGGCCTTAATGTTGGTTGTGACACTGTAATGCCCCTTTGCTTGTTAGGCACCTGTATCCTAGCACCTCATGTCTAACAGGCCTGGTTAGCATAGTATGTATTTGGGGAGTGTTATAGAGGTAGCCCTCCTTCAGCTAAATTCTACCTCGTGTGAATTACTATCTCCCGAGCATTGGTAAATCCTTTCCATCACCAATTAATTCTACTCTTCGACATCACGGCTTAGTGGGCTGCAACCCGACACATGAGATTCTGTTTACAACGTCCCCAAAAATTAACTCCAAATGGATCATACTCCTAAATGTTCGCTTTCAAGAGCACAAATTCTAGAGGTGCTAGGATTTTTCTGAGTTTGGCAACCAGTCGGCCTTCAGTAGACCAAAAGTATGGTGAAGCTGAGTATAACGCAGCCCCTGCACACAGCCCCTGTTCCCAAGGAGAGTGTAGTTATTCGGAGGCCTCCACATAGGACCTGAAGTTCCAAATACCACAGAGAACCTCACCGCGCGCCACATTTGGCCACTGGCTCCCACTCAGACCCAGGGACGGACCACCGCACGGGCTTCCGACGCTCAGCAGCCCACTTCTTTCTCTTCAGATAGCCGTCCCTGGCTCACCATATCGTGGCCTCCAAGCTTGCGCGCGTAGCCCTCTCAGCACTTAGCAGAAGCACAGAACTGCCAGCACCAACTCGGAGAACAGAGCCAGGAGGACGGCCCCGGAAGAGCCCGCCTCACCTTCTGACTGGCAGTCTGCCTGGAGGTCCTGATTGGCTAGAGAGGCCTGAGTGACATGAGCGTCTCCCTTAAGGTCAGAGTATACTGAGGGAACACAACACAGTATTTCCTGGCACTGCTCTCGCTCCGGGCACAGATCTGCTTCCGCAGATCAGCAGAGACTTCTGTCAATAGCACTTGCCTCCTGCCGCCTCCGATAGCTGACCATCCTGTGTCTTCCTACACAGGCTAGGCACTTCCCCTTCTTCCTCCGGGACACAAGGAAGCTAATTTGCTCAGCGCACTACACAATGTACTGTGGAATGACTCTTCTGTCCCACAAGTGGAAGGAAGCCCTCAGTATTAACAATTAAGGAGAGGTTTTAGGAAACAAACCGTTTGTTCTGTGGCTTCACGCGGAGGTCAGGTGAACTGCAGCTTCATTTAACCTGGGAGGCCAGGGTACTTCAGACAATCCTGAGAGGAGCTGGAACTAGATCACAAACACGATGATAGATGTTTCTCCCACCAGAAGGCTGGATCACCGTCCATTCCTATAGGAAGATCTTCGTTGAAAATCAAATGTTAATCCCACCAGGCAACAATGAGTCCACTACAACAATTTTGAGGCAAATTTGAAGCAAGTTGATTTTACTGGAGTACAGACAAACGCTGGCCAGTGACTGTCTCCCTAGTCGGATTTAACAGAGCAGTCCCAAATTTATTTCCTGGGCTCCGTTTAAGGAGTAAAATCACAAATAGTTGCAAAGCAGGTCTACAAAAGTGAGGAAAGTGGAACAGTAAAGAAATACAGAAAAAAAAATCTAAAAAACAAAACAAACAAAAATAAAAACGGCGTGTGGTTTCATGATTAGGGCGAGCACTGAGGGAGGGTCAGGATGCTTGCAAAAGCCCGTCAAGGTTGGGACAGGTCAGACTCCAGGAAACAGACTTAAAAACAGCAACTCAGCTCTTACAATAAAGGGAAAGTTACTGCTAAAACTACAGCATGGTGGGCTGGAGAGATGGCTCAGTGGTTGAGAGCACCAACTGCTCTTCCAGAGGTCCTGAGTTCAATCCCAGCAACCACACAGTGGCTCACAACCATCTGTAATGGGATCCTATGCCCTCTTCTGGTGTGTCTGAAGACAGAGACAGTGTACTACTCACATATAATGAATAAATAAATCTTTTTCAAAAAATACAGCATGGTGTCTACTGCCTTCAAAATGGAGTCAGGCAGATCCCTCCCAATTAAATGACACCATGAAAGTAGATTGTTCGGAGCCAATTTGTTATTAATTGTGACATACGATCTAAAAGATAAATGCGTCAATGCCACAGTTCTCACAAATAGGAAGGACAAATAACACGAATACAGAAAACATGGAGGAAAAGTCACCCGTTAGCCAGGCATTATGACACGTCATTAGTCCAAGGACTTGGGAGGCAAAGGCAGTCTGAATTCATGAATTCAAGGACACTCTGGTTTACTGAGTCGTGTTCATAATAAAACTGAACTGAAACAGACACTAAGAGGCCAAACCTACTCCATCTTGAGACCCGCCTCTGTCTTAAAGGGAAAGCGCCTGAGAACCTGACCTGCAGCAGAACCCAATCTGCGCTCTCCTAGTCTGCTGTCAGAGAACCCAGTGACCCAGATTGAGCTTGTAAATAAAGACTCTAATGTGACTGCATCAGAATCGGCTCCTTGGTGATCTTTTGGGATTCACCAGTGCTTTCTAACAGTTTTATTGAGTTGACCGGGAACTCAAAGGCCACCTGGACCCAACCTGAAGGGTCTCAATATCCGTAATGTCGTGAGTCTGAATGTGTCTGTCCACGTGTTTATGTAGTCTCTATCCATGTGCCTTTGTGGGACCGCAGTAATTCTGTTCTGAATAATTCTGTAATTCTGTTCTGAAGAGGCCTAAAAATCTGTATTTCGTGGCAAGAAATAATGAAAGCCGATGCAGAATCCCACTGCAGTGAATGTACTGGTATGTCATATCCATGCGGGCTTAGGAAAGACTCCCAAGCCCCTGGGGTAGGGAGTGACCCGGATGTTAATTTCTGGGAAGGAAGGAGCTAGCTGATGCGGAACCGCCCTACACGCCAACCTGTTTATTTTCACTGCTGGCTAGCTGCTCTGTTGTGTCGCTTTAAGGAACTGCTGTCCACTCTGTTTTCTGCTTCTTGTTTGGGGCAAATTTGACTTTGACTGACAACGGTGAGATTAGAAGACCCACCCTCTTGATTTAACCCTTTTCTTTTTCCAGACTAGCCCAATGCTTTACCGGTGACCCGAACTGTGGACCTCGCAAGGAGCTTTGGCCAGCCGAGTGCACCGCGGGCGGCGGTAGGGACCCGTCCAGACCGGGCCCCAGTCACTCGGATAGCAGAGCCTTCAGGCGCCCACAGCGCCGCGGACAGTGGCCCACAAGCAGCCCAGGAACCTGGGACCCCGAAGCAGGACAGCAAATGGGTGCAGCTCCACTGCGCGCAGGCAAAGGTGCGGGACCCAGTCACTTGGTGACCGCCAACAAGGTGCTGTGGTGCCCACACGCCCACCACCCACACCCAGAGGACTCTGCGCCCCTTGGGAGACCCAAACCCCCTTCTTAGCGCCGCTCTCCGGGGCCCTCCCCCAGCCGCAGGGCACAAGGAGCCTGTCCCGGCCCTGTGGTGGGCCTGGCAGCGCGGCTCGCACAAACGCGTCTCCCTCCCCCTCCGCAGAGCACAGGTGCGAGGCACACAAGCGTCCACCACCCTAAGAAAGGTCTAAGACTGGGGCCTCCCGTGTCCCTAACTGAGATCTCCCTGAGTGAGGAGATGAATTCCCAGAGAGCAGGGCTGCAAGCGCGGACTGGGCAGGAGAGGCTCCTCGTGGGCAGATGTCTCCCTCACCGAAGCTTGGAACAGACTCCTGGTCACCCATCTTGCTCAGTAAATGGCTTCCCATCCTGCCAGAAGTGTTTGCTCCCTGACTAAACAGATGTAGTCTCTGAGTTGTGAGAAGGTCTCCGTTGACACCATCCTGCCACACTCAGCCCACTGAGAGACAACAACCAGTCCCTTTCAGGTGCCTTTAGGGCACTCAGGGCAGCCACCTACCCAGAGCTGCAATAAGCAAGATAATAGACTGTCTTAGGATGGCAGGCATCCCAGGAGGGCTGCAGACTATATTCTTCCAGGCTTTGCCCACCCCCACACTCTCTGCCCAAAGATTAAAACACAGATTAGATTGGCCTCTGGAGCCCGAGTCTGTTGTCCTGCCCTTGCGTGCAGCTGGATCGATGATGATTCAAGAAACCAATCTCATCACTGCTGGCCCTCTTCTACTGGAGAACTCAGAACCCCCTTCCTCAGACAACCCTCGAGATTTAATTACTCTCTTAGAGACAGTCCTTTTCACCCACCAGCCCACTTGAGATGATTGCCAAGAGCTCTTATAGGTTCTCTTCACCACAGACAGAAGCCAGGAACCAGTTTCCCCACAGGGGAACCTGCCCAGATTAGGATTTAACCAGATTAGGGCCGGCCCAGATTAACACTGCTAAAGCTAAGGAGTCTAGAGATTCTAAGTCTTACTGCCATGCTCTGATTGGCAGGTCTCAGAGTTGCTGTGAGACAGCCACTAATTTGGCCAAAAACAAGCAAAAAACGGCGGTAGCTCTAGCACCAGGTATCAGGGAATTTGAAAGGATTCAAGGACTAAAGAGAAGAGTCTAAACGATAATGACAGGAAAAGTGTTTAATAAAGATAGAAAAATAGAAGGAAAAAAAAAAAAAGAAAGGCAGGTAAAAGAGCAAAATAAACAGACTGGAGATCTGGCAAAGATCCTGTCGGCAGCCTCGGCCAAACTACAGGACTGTAGGAGTCGTCTAAAATAAATGGCTTCTAGAAATCAATGTGTTTATTCAGGGCCTGGAGCCAGGCCAGTGGCTGACCTGAGTAAGAGATAAGGGGGGCCCTAAAGACCAAGAACGGTCTGCTTAGAAAAGAACCAATGTATTTATTGTAAATAGGAGAGCCACTGGGCCAGGGAATGTCCCCAAAAGAAAAAGCACATGCAACCCATGGCCTCTAAAGATGCCCAGGGTAAGCCTAAAAATAAGAGAAACTCACCAGCTTCCTTGTTGATAACAGAACTTAACATTCTGTCTTCTAAAACCTAAAGATAAAGTCTCTTCAACGGTCGATAAATGACCTCCTGGTGACAGCAGAAACCAAACAAGAATGTCTAAAAGAGACCCAGGACCTCTTGGAAGCCCTGGGAAATTTGGACTATCAAACCTTCGCTAAGAAGATCTACTCTGCTAACCACAGGTGACCTCCCTAGATTTGGGGGATTGCATATTAAGAGATCGTGGCTCTCTGAGGCCAGAAAAATATTTCTACATCAGTTTTGGTGCTGCCAGAAGTGACTGAGCCCTTCCATCTCTTCATGGATGAGAGAACTGGAGGCCCTGAGGCCAGCCAGTGGCCTACCTGTCAAAGAAATTAGACCCAGTTGCCAGAAGTTGTCTCTCCTGGTTACACATCATCACAGTGATTGATGGCTCCCCTAGTTAAGGATACTGAGAAACTGGGCCAAAGCCTGACCATCACCAATGCCAGAATGACTCATTATCAGCCTCTCCTCTTAAATCCTACCCCAGGAGAACCTCTCTGGCCTCCACTGCCCAGCTGCCTTGCTGCCTGACCCAGACCTTGAAGGGCTACTGCATGACTGCTCAGCCCACATCCATGGGTCCACCCCAGATCTTCAGGATACCTGCTTGATGGATGCAGAGGTAACATGGTTCACCAATGGCGACAGCTTCCTTCAGGACAGACAGGATGCTGGGGCAGCGGGGGTCTCAATCACCGAGATCATACGGGCAGAGCCACTCCTGGCAGGAATGTCAGCCCGGAAAGCTGAACTGGTAGTTTAAAATTTTAAATAAATAAACAAGAGACACAAATAACCGGTGTGCCTTCATTATCACTCACGTCCATGGGGATATTTATAGGGAGAGGGGACTTCTGGCGGCAGAAAGAAAGATTGTGAAAACTAAAGAGGAATTTCTCTCCCTACTAAGGGCTCTATGGGTCCTGAGAAGCTGGCCATCATTCACTGCTCAGGACACCAGAAAAGAAAGGACCCGGTTTCAGAGGGCAACAGTAGGGCAGATGAAGCAGCCCGACATGCCGCCCTAGAAATCAGGCCTCGCCTGCCCCTGACTTCCCTGGATCTGGGGGATTCTATATTTCCTGACCACCCTAAGAATTCAGAAGATGAATAATCTGGGCTAGGAATTTGCCCGTGTCCCAGTGTTGTGACAGATGATGAAGAAGAACAGATTACAAACCCATTGGGCCAGAAGAAACGGGACTGCACATACTTCAGAAGATCCACTGCTCTTCCCACACGGGCAGCCAGAGAACACAGGATTTGCTAATATCAGGATTAGAGATGCCAACTCAAAGGTAGCTGAGACTGTCCTGACCCGAACTGTAAAGCCTGCCAGCTAACTAGCGCCACCAGTGACTAAGGAGAAGAACCTGACAATAAGTTCAGTGGCCCAGAGCCCAGGGTCTACTGAGAGACTTCAGAGAAGTCAACCTGGGAAATTTAGATATATTTACTGGTATAGAGATACCCTTTCAGGTTGGACTGAGGCTTCACCCACTAAACATAAAACACATCCACAGACAAAGAAGCTCTTAGAGGACATACTGCCAAGGTATGGCCTTCCTCAGATGATAGGGTCAGACAATGGACCAGTTTTTGTGTCCCAGATAAGTCAGAGACTAGCCAGTATTCTAGAGGCTGATCGAAACTTTATTGTACATGTAGACTCCAGAGTTCAGGACAGGTAGAAAGAATAAACAGAAACCCTAAAAGAGACCTTAACTAAATTAAGCTAAGAGGCTGGCAATGACTGAGTAATCCCTCCCCTCACTCTCTATAGGGTATGAAACTCCCCTTAACAGATAGATTCACCCCTTTTTTAAAATCGTGTTCTGGATACCATTCTCCATTGTTCTTTAACATACAGTCAGAGGTCATCACTGAGTTTGAGGGCTGCCAATTGCTAGATGATCTCAAAGTTGTCCAATGGACTCATAAACATGTTTGACCTAAACTTCCTATTCTCTATAAAACAGGTTTCCCTCACAAGTCCTCCTCCAACCAGGGGTCATTAGAGCCTGGTTAGAAAGGTCTCCCCCTGCCAAGCAACCAGAGCTTCCAGGGACTAAGCCACTACCTAAAGACTATACATGGACTGACCCTGGACTCTGACCTCATAGGTAGCAATGAATATCCTAGTAAGAGCACCAGTGGAAGGAAGCCCTGGGTCCTGCTAAGACTGAACCCCAGTGAACTAGACTGTTGGGGGGGAGGCAATGGGGAGGGTGGGAGGGAACACCCATAAGGAAGGGGAGGGGAGGGTATGTTTGCCGAAACCGGAAAGGGAATAACACTCGAAATGTATATAAGAAATATTCAATTAAAAAAAAAAAAAAAAAAAAGAAAAAATAAATAAATAAATAAAAAAAAAAGAAAGGTCTCCCCATTGCCCTGGGGTCAATCTGCCCGACCACCCAGTTCACCCCTCCCCCAAGGGACGTGCCAACTTAGCCCCTTCCCCGGTGATTCACCAAGGCCAGGTGTAGGGCTGGATGAGGAAAGTGACCAACTGAGCCAAGAACAGCCCCTTGAGCAGGCCAGCCAATACCTGACAATCCTTTGTCCTGTGTACCACCAATGAGAATAGGCCAGCTAACCCTGTTGCTGAAATCTGCCCTCTGTAACGAATAAAAGTTGTGTGCTTTTTGGGTTCGAGGTTGCCTCTCCCTGCATGGGTGAGCAACCCCACATACGTGGAATAAAAACCTTATACCCTCATGCTATTGCAGCTGTCACTCTGTCAATCTGCGCTCTGTGGGTGGCGCTCCTGAGGTGAGGCCACTATGGGGTCTTACAACAATTCAGCCTCAGGACTCCCCCCTCTCTCCCACTATCCAAGCCCCAGGGACACCTTAAGGACTAGACAATGACAACCCTGACCCCCTCCAAAATATAGTCCAGTCCTTTCTGGTCACCAATACATCCAGGCCTGAGTTAACTGAGTCATAAAGACATAGCCCTGTTACTGTTTTCGTGACATTAGATAAAGGTCAGCAAGTCCCATGACTGGGCCTTCTAGTTACCAGAGAAAGGGGGAATGAGAGGCCAAACCTACTCCATCTTAGGACTAGTCTCTGTCTCAAAGGGAAGAAGCCTGAGAACTTGACCGGCCGCTGCACGCTCCCACTCTGCTGTCAGAGAGTTGAGTGGCCAAAACTTGTAAATAAAGACCCCAATGTGATTGTGTCTGAATCAGCTCCTTGGTAGTCTTTCGGGGTTCACAAATGCTTCCTGGCCCAACACTCCCCTCCCCCAAGGCGAATACAGGTTTGGAAAGATCTTTTTAGTGGATCAATACGCTCTGTAGAATTGTCCTGAACCACCTGTCTTATCTTTCTCCCTTGTCATTAGTGTATACACCTGAAATACACCACCCCCTCCTCCCAGACCCCTGCTCACACAATCCCTCCAACCATATTTCCCCAACCCTTTCTCCTCTGAGAAGGGGGAGCACCCTTACCCCAGCCCCTGGCTATCACCCTACCTTGGCACATCAGGACTAAGCACATCCTCTCCCATGGAGGCCAGACAAGGTGGCTCAGTTAGGGGGATGGGATCCTAAGGCAGGCAACAGTGTCAGGGACAGCCCCATTCGAGTTGTCAGAGACTCTTTCTGTTTTAAAACTCAAGTCTAATCGACTTATGGTTCTGTAACTTGGACACCATTAACTACTTGTTCATCTTCTACAGAAGACAGAATGATGTGTAGGAGAGGAAGGCACATTCCCTTTGTATTCGAGGACCAAGATTACAGTCAAAGGAGATATGAGCAAGGTTAAAGAGGTGGCTTTTTTCATGGAATTCTAAAAGAGAAATTTCAAAGATCCGGAACTTTAAAGATCTTAGGGATAGAAAACTCCTCTTCAGACATCCTTCACAGTTCTTTATCGTCTACTCTATGCCCATTTGGGCATCCCAACCACATCTCGCCTTGTGTTCCCTCACATCTCCTGCACTTGCTGAGAACTTCTGCCCTTTGGTTTGAACTACCTCTCCTGGTGACTTCCTGTCACCAAACATATTGAGTGTCTCAGTTTTGCTTCGTCTGACCATGCAGGCTTTAGAATTCCCCCATTTCCAGTATATGGCCTTGGTTTGGAATTTGTAAGGTGAGAAAATGTTAGTTCGGCCTTGTCGCAGCCAGTGTTGCATTATTTATTTACATTGTTAGCTTTCAAAACCACTTACGGCAGCCATCTTACCGGCACTGTGAACCATAGGACATGTGGTTACTGCATCTCCAGTCATTTTCACTGTGATAAGGAAATAATGCAAATAATTTTGACAATCAAACAAATTCATCTGTGAATACGATGCAATTTTAGGGGAAAAAAATCACCATTGACTTTGTATTAAGAACAATTCTGGCTTGGCGGTGGAGGCCAGGGAGGAAGACGTCCTAATGAGCGATTCACAGATAAGCATGGCCGCCACTGCTGCTGTCAGTCCCAGTGACTACCTGCAGCCTTCTGCCGCTACCACCCACGACTCCCAGCCGTCTCCCTTGGCCTTGCTTGCTGCAACATCTAGCAAAATTGCCCCGCTCCCCAGCTGTTGAAGCTGCAGTGACACCTCCTGCCCCCCCCAGCCTACCCCAAGGAAACTGGTCCCTATCAAACCCGCCCCTCTCCCTCTCAGTCCCTGCAAGAATAGCTTTAGTATCTTGTCATCTAAAGGAAATATACTTCAGATTCAGGGCTCCCAGCTGAGTGCCTCCTACCCTGGAGGGCAGTTTGTGTTTGCGATCCAGAACCCCATCTTGATCAACAAAGGGAGTCGATCAAATGCAAGTATCCAGTACCAAGTCCCTCAGATTCAAGGGAGCAGTCCCCAGACCATCCAGGTGCAGCCCAGTCTCACCAACCAGATGAGGATCATCCCAGGCACCAACCAAGCCATAATCACCCCGTCAACATCCATCCGGTCACAAGCCTGTCCCCCATCAAGCCAGCTCCTGCCCAGAAGTCAAATACGACCCCTCTGCAGAGCAGAGTGAAGCTGACGGGGAGGGGGTGGGGGGCAACATAACGCTCACCCTGGGGCCCCTGCTCAGCTCCTCACTGAGAGCCCCCACCCCACTGTCTAAGACTAATCATAAAGCTAGGAAGAAGAGCCTTCCTGTGTCACAGCCATCAGTAGCTGTGGCTGAGCAGATGGAGAAGGTGCTGAACAAAACCACAGCGTACAACATCATCCAGGCAGGAAACAACCTGCTGATCATTCAGAGCCCTGGTAGGGGCCAACCAGCTGTGGGCCAGCAAGTCCAGGTGGTGCCACCCAAGGCTGAGCAGCAACAGGTGGTCCAGATCCCCCAGCAGGCACTGCAGGTGGTGCAGGCTGCCCCTGCCACCCTCCCCATCGTTCCCCAGAAGCCTTCCCAGAACTTTCAGATCCAGACAACTGAACCAACACCAACCCAGGTTTATATCCGTACACCTTCCGGTGAGGTACAGACAGTCCTTATCCAGGACAGCCCCCCAGCAACAGCTGCAACCACATCAACCATCTCCTGTAACAGCCCGGCGCTCTGAGCTCCCCATCTGAGTGGCACCAGCAAAAAACACTGGGCTGCAATTCTGCGAAAAAGAGCGACCCTTGCCAAAGATTGCGCCTGCTGGGAGCATCATCAGCCTGAACACTGCACAACTGGCAGCAGCTGCTCAGGCCCATGCAGACCATCAACGACAATGGTGTCCAAGTCCAGGGTGTGCCTGTCACCATCACCAACACTGGCGAGTAGCAACAGCTGACAGTGCAGAACGTTTCTGGAAACAGCATCAGCGGGCTGAGCCCCACCCAGATCCAGCTACAGATGCAGCAGGCCCAGGGGGAGCAGCTACGAGTGGGAGGCTGCTTCCACTCCACTCCCCAGCCCTGCCAGGGCTCTCCTCCAGACATTCCAACTTCCCGTGAAAGGTCAGATGCCAAGGACTCCCCCACTCCCTCTTTTCCACGGAGAACGTTGCCTTATACTCAACTTCAGATGACGAACACTGTGTACGGTTGTGCTTTAAAGACATTTTATTTCATTGCTACCTTCCCTTCTTTGCTAGTCACCTGCCCGTCGCTTGTGTTCAGTTTAGGGATGGGGGCAATGCTGAGCATAGCAGGGTCATTTTTTTTTTTTTTTTTTTTGGTATTTTTTTTTCCTCACTTTAACAATTCTTTTCTAAATGACACATTTAAACTCAAATCTGGACTCAGGTGAAAACACCTTCCATCCTGACTCCCTCCCAACGCCTTCATCACCCTACCCACCCAAGCTCCATTGTATACACTGTACATTGTATAATAGACGATTGTGTCTACGACGTGTTGTTTTTTTAAAAATATTGCTTGTTATTTTAGAGGCTTTTAAATTAAACAGAAATCCAACTTCATTTTTTGTTGTAACTGCTTGAGGATGTTTTATTAATTAAGTGAAGGTTTGTTATCCTTTATTAACGATGTATTTTGTTGGTCAGTACTGGGCTGACGAAAGGTTTCTTGCTAATAAATTTACTTGCCCAAGGGGGAAATAAAGAAAAAGAACATTTCTGGGTGAGACTTCATTTCCAAGACATCTATTACAATACAGTTCAACATACATTTGGTAGTAATTGATCAACATAAAACTTTAAAAATAAAGTTTACAAAACATGTGCGTGTATATGTTTGTTGTATCTTGTGGTAATCAGACTTTTGTCAGTGCGATTTGAGCTCCAGTCATCTGGGAAAAGAAAAGCTCAATCGGCAAATGCGTCAGTAAGATAGCTTTTTAAGCAAATCTTCTGGGGGATTTTCTTGATTAATGACAGGTGGGAAAGGACTCCAACCATCCTACTCACTGGCACCTAGGGCTGGAAGATCTGGGAGGCATGAGGAAAGTATGTGATGTGAGTGGAGACGCAGTTTACTGAGTACCAGCGTACACTGTTCTTTCAGGGGAGCTGAGTTCAGATCTAACCACCTACTTCATGCAGCTTAAAACTGCCAATCTCACTAGCTCCAGGGAGACGTGACATTGGATTATGTTCTCCTCATGAACCTTCACTCAGGTACACATGTACATGCACACGCACACCAGTGTGGTACCAGGCTTTGTATGTTTAAGTGGGCAATTATATCTTATCAATTGATCTAAGATTATTGTGTTGTGTGTTCTTTTATGTGAGGGTTTGAGTGTAGGAAAGTGTGCGGCTGGGATTTGTTTCCGCCAAGATATCTAGCAGATATCTTGGGGCACTGAGGTGCCAGACCCAGCGGGGTAAAAGACACCAATAAATTTCTTTTATTTTCATATTTTTACAACAACACTCAGTAAAGGTTAATTTAACGTTGGGAAGGTGCAGAGCTACAGCTCCATCCAACTGGGGACTCCTGATGTCACTGTGTCTCCCCATCTTTACTGTACACGTGACTTCTGCTTCTTCCCGGAAGAGTTCTTTGCATACATTATGGAGAATATAACACACATAGTGATGATGTTCAACATTCAATATATCGGGCTGGAATATATTTATTCATTAATTATTTAGTAAGTTAGCGTACAAAGTAACAGATTTCATTATGACTTTAAGATGTAATTGAATTTAGTTTTACGTGTATAAGTATTTTGCTTGTATGTATGTATGTGTATCATATGCATGCCTGGTGCCTGAGGCAGCCAGGAGCGGGCATTGTATCTCCCAACCCCAGAACTGTAGCTTTGGATGGCTCAAGACACTATGTAGGTGCTGGGATCTAAGGCCTGGTTTTCTGCAGGATCAGCAAGTGTTCCTAACTGTTTCTCTAGTTCCTCATTAAGACATTTCATACACACTTTGTTTTTATTTCTCTTCCTCCTTCTCAGCTCATCCTTTTGCTCACTTCTTGCTGGTCCTTTCCCTCCTCATGCAGAGTTTACATTCTGTTCTTACGTCACATGTGTGTTACTGCTAACAACCCTCAAGACATCTTTCTCTCATTGTCTCCTTTCGAGTTTCAAGACGTTCCCCTACAGGTAAACCTACGCTCCCGGTTTCTGTTTGTGAGAGACAACTTGTAGCGCTTGACTTTCTGTACCTGTATTATTCCCTCAACACAAGGATTTCTAGGTCTCAGAACTATTCTGTAAATGTCACTTTTCTTTTTGAGAAACTGCCTTTTATAGAGATCTTTGAAAGTCCTGTAACACCTCCTTCTGTATATGCCAGGGTCCTGCCACTAAAAATCACTTCGGTGACAAAAATTGTAAAAAAAAAAAAAAAAAGAATCTGTAGTTTCCAGTCATCCCAGCAGGCAAATCCTTTGTAGTGAACCAGAGAAGAACATTACCTTGGCTTCGTTGGATCAATTGATCATAGCAGGCTGTAGCTGAGAAAATACCTGGAACTCAAAACAAACCAGCACTAATGCTACAAAACATTCTTCTTTCTTCATTTTTTATTTCATTTCTTTTTTTTTTTTTTTTTTTTTTTCCTTTAGGGCCTTTAGGAACATTTTTATTTACATTTCAAATGTTATTCCTTTCCTGGTTTCCTGGACATAAGCCCCCTATCCCATCCCCCTCCACGTCTTCTATAAAGGTGTTCCCCCTCCTCATCCACCCCACTTCCAACCACCCCAGCATTACCCTACACTGGGGGGGTAGAGCCTTGGCAGGAGCAAGGGCCTCTCCTCCCATTGGTGCCCAACAAGGCCATCCTCTGCTACATGTGCAATTGGAGCCCTGGATCAGTCCATGTATAGTCTTTGAGTAGTGGTTTAGTCCCTGGGAGCTCTGGTTGG
Organism: Rattus rattus; assembly: GCF_011064425.1. Classification (NCBI taxonomy): domain Eukaryota; kingdom Metazoa; phylum Chordata; class Mammalia; order Rodentia; family Muridae; genus Rattus; species Rattus rattus. Next base: position 31,658,127 of record NC_046166.1, on the reverse strand, counting down.
TTGGCATTGTTCTTATGGGGTTGCAAGCTCCTTCAACTCATTCAATCCTTTCTAATTCCTCCAACAGGAATCCCATTTGCAGTTCAATCATTTGCTGCTAGCATTCCCCTCTGTATTTGACATGCTCTGGCAGGGCCTCTCAGGAGACAGCTATATCAGGCTCCTGTCAGCATGCACTTCTTGGCTTAATCAATCTTATCTAGTTTTGGTGGCTCTATGTATATGGGCTGTGTACCCATGTGGATAGGCTCTGAATGGCCATTTCTCAGTCTCTGCTCCAAACTTTGCCTCCATATTTGCTCCTATGAATATTTTGTTCCCCCCTTTTAAAAGGAGTGAGGCATCACAATTTGGTCATCCTTCTTCTTGAGCTTCATGTGGTCTGTGAATTGTATCTTGGGTAATTTGAGCTTTTTGGATAATATCCATTTATATAAGTGAGTGCATACCATGTGTGTTTTTCTGTCATTAGGTCACTTCACTCGGGATGATATTTTCTAGTTCCATCCATTTGCCTATGAATTTCATGAAGTCATTGCTTTTTATAGCTGAGTAGAACGCCATTGTGTAGATGTACCACATTTTCTGAATCCATTCCTCTGTTGAAGGGCATCTGGGTTCTTTCCAGGTTCTAGCTATTATAAATAAGACTGCTATGAACATAGTGGAGCGTGTCTCTTTGTTGTATGTTAGGGCATCTTTTGGGTATATGCCAGGGAGAGGTATAGTTGGGTCCTCAGGTAGTACTATATCCAATTTTCTGAGGAACCTCCAGACTGATTTCCAAAGTGGTTGTACCAGTTTGCAATCCCACCAACAATGGAAGAGTGTTCCTCTTTCTCCACATCCTCACCAGCATCTGTTGTTACCTGAGTTTTTGATCTTAGCCATTCTGACTGGTGTGAGGTGAAATCTCATGGTTGTTTTGATTTGCATTTCCCTGATGACTAAGGATGTTGAGCATTTCTTTAGGTACTTGTCAGCCATTTGATAATCTTCAGCTGAAAATTCTTTGTTTAATCTGTACCCCATTTTTTCTTCCATTTTTATTAAATTGGGTATTTCTTATTTACATTTCAAATGTTATTCCCTTTCCTAGTTTCCAGGCCAACATTCCCCCTAACCCCTCCCCCTCTCCTTCTATATGGGTGTTCCCCTCCCCATCCTCCCCCATTACTGCCCTCCCCCCAACAATCACATTCACTAGGGGATCCAGCCTTGGCAGGACCAAGGGCTTCCCCTTCCACTCTGTACCCCATTTTTAATAGGGTTATTTGGCTCTCTGGAGTCTAACTTCTTGAGTTCTCTGTATATATTGGATATTAGCACTCTATCAGATGTAGGATTGGTAAAGATCTTTTGCCAATCTGTTGGTTGCTGTTTTGTCCTAATGACAGTGTCCTTTGCCTTACAGAAGCTTTGCAATTCTATGAGGTCCCACTTGTCGATTCTTGATCTTAGAGCATAAGCCATTGGTGTGTTGCTCAGGAAATTTTCACCAGTACCCATATGATCCGCAGTCTTCCCCACTTTTTCTTCTATTAATTTGAGAGTATCTGGTTTTATGTGGAGATTCTTGATCCACTTGGACTTAAGCTTTGTACAGGGTGATAAGAATGGACCAATTTGCATTCTTCTACATGCTGACCTCCAGTTGAACCAGCACAATTTGTTGAAAATGCTATCTTTTTTCCAATGGATGGTTTTAGCTCCTTTGTCAAAGATCAAGTGACCATCAAGTGTGTGGGTTCATTTCCGGGTCTTCAATTCTATTCCACTGATCTACCTGCCTGTGTCTGTACCAATAGCATATACTTTTTGCCACACTTGCTCTGTAATTCAGCTTGAGGTCAGGGATGGTGATTGCCCCAGAAGTTCTTTTATTGTTGAGGATAGTTTTCACTATCCTGGCTTTTTTGTTATTCCAAATGAATTTGCAAATTGCTCTTTCTAACTTTGTGAAGAATTGAGTTGGAATTTTGATGGGGATTGCACTGAATCTGTAGATTGCTTTTGGCAAGAAGGCCATTTTTACTATATTAATCCTGCCAATCCATGAGCATGGGAGATCTTTCCATCTTCTGAGATCTTCTTCAATTTCTTTTTCCAGAAACGTGAAGTTCTTGTCATACAGATCTTTCACTTGGCTTGGTTAGAGTCACACAGAGGTAGTTTATGTCATTTGTGACTATTGTAAGGGTGTCATTACCCTAATTTCTTTCTCGGCCTGTTTATCCTTTGAGTAGAGAAAGATTTGTTTGAGTTAATTTTATACCCAGACAGTTTGATGAAGTTGTTTATCAGGCTTAGTGGTTCTCTGGTGAAACTTTTGGGGTCATTTAAGTATACTAACATGTTATCTGCAAATAGTGATATTTTGACTTCTTCCTTTCCAATTTGTATCTATTTGACCTCCTTTCGTTGTCTGATTGCTCTGACTAGGACTTCAAGAACTATATTGCATAAGTAGGGAGAGAGTGGGCAGCCTTGTCTAGTCCCTGATTTTAGTGGGATTGTTTCAAGTTTCTCTCCATTTAGTTTGATATTGGCTACTGGTTTGCTGTATATTGCTTTTACTATGTATAGGTATGGGCCTTGAATCCTGATCTTTCCAGGACTTTTATCATGAAGGGGTGTGGGATTTTGTCAAGTGCTTTCTCAGCATCTAATGAGATGATCAGGTGGTTTTTTTTTTCTTTGAGTTTGTTTATATAGTCTATTATGTTGATGGGTTTCTGTATATTGAACCATCCCTGCATCCCTTTGATGAAGCCTACTTGATCATGATGGATGATCATTTTGATGTGTTCTTGGATTTGACTTTTGAGAATTTTATTGAGTATTTTTCAACTGATATTCATGAGAGAAATTGGTCTGAACTTTTCTTTCTTTGTTGGGTCTTTGTGTGGTTTAGGTATAAGAGTAATTGTAGCTTCATAGAAGGAATTCGGTAGTGCTCCGTCTGTTTCTATTTTGTGGAATACTTTGGATAGTATTGGTATGAGGTCTTCTATGAAGGTCTGATAGAATTCTGCACTAAACCTGCTGCAAAACATTCTTGGACAGCAAGTGGAAGCCATGGTTCACATGAGGCAAAGGCTGCTGACATTAGAATCAGGAGAGATGTAATAATCCTGCAGGGTTTATTTGTTTAACCAAATGGAAACCATAGGATTGAAGCTGCCACAGAGAGCACGTTGGACTTGGCCCTGTGTGTCAGTGTTGGAGTAATTGGAGAAAGGCCCACGTTCATGGTGCAACCTCAGTTGCAGTGGAAACCACAGATGGAAGGAGTCACACAGAGAAGGTGAGGCTTGGCAGCACAGGGCAGGGTTGGACTACCTGAAGGTGATAGGGTAGATGGAGTTGTAACTTCAATTGTAAGGAGATCTCAGCAGGTGGTAATCTCAGATTTTTCTGGACAACGCCTAAAACAGCAGGTGATGGGGGATATTTGTGAATGAGCCCTTGAGATCATATGTGTGAGCTGAAGACCAGTAGACAGGAAAGACTACATGCCCGAAATCAAAACACTCTGTTCCCATAACTGGCTGAAAGAAAACAGGAAAACAGGTCTACAGCACTCCTGACACACAGGCCTATAGGACAGTCTAGCCACTGTCAGAAATAGCAGAACAAGGTAACACCAGAGAAAACCTGATGGCGAGAGGCAAGTGCAGGAACCCAAGCAAAAGAAACCAAGACTACATGGCATCATCGGAGCCAAAGCAAACACTGAATATCCAAACACACCAGAAAAGCATGATCTAGATTTAAAATCACATTTGATCATGATGCTGGAGGACTTCAAGAAAGACATGAAGAACTCCCTTAGAGAAACACAGGAAATCATAAATAAACAGGTAGAAGCCTATAGAGAGGAATCACAAAAATCCCTGAAAGAATTCCAGGAAAACATAATCAAACAGGTGAAGGAGCTAAAAATGGAAATAGAAGCAATAAAGAAAGGACACAGGGAAACAACCCTGGATACAGAAAACCAAAGGAAGAGAAAAGGAGATGTAAAAATAAGCATCACCAAAAGAATACAAGAGATAGAAGAGAGAATCTCAGGAGCAGAAGATTCAATAGAAAGCATTGACACAACTGTCAAAGATAATGTAAAAGGGAAAAAGCTACTGGCCCAAAACATACAGAAAATCCAGAACACAATGAGAAGATCAAAACTAAGGATAATAGGTATAGAAGAGAGTGAAGACTCCCAGCTCAAAGGACCAGTAAATATCTTCAACAAAATCATAGAAGAAAACTTCCCTAACCTAAAGAAAGAGATGCCCTTAAACATACAAGAAGCCTACAGAACTCCAAATAGATTGGACCAGAAAAGAAATTACTCCCGTCACATAAGAGTCAAAACACCAAATGCAAAAAAAGAAAGAATATTAAAGCAGTAAGGGAAAAAGGTCAAGTAACATATAAAGGCAGACCCATCAGAATCACACCAGACTTCTCGCCAGAG